>NW_006285487.1:269739-277520 GCF_000327345.1 Myotis davidii
AAAAACATCCATGAGTGAGGATTAACAATAAAAAATGGTGTCATTCAGCGTGCCGCCTTTTGAGTCTGGCTTTGTCACGAATTAGCAATGCTTCTGAGAGTCACCTACGCAGCTACAACTGTCGGCAGTCTGTCCTATGTCGCTCAGCAGTTTTCCACTGAATGGACGTACCACAGCTTATTCTACACCAATTTATCCATCAGCTGGTGGGCATTTGGGTTGTTTCAAATTTGGCTATTACTGCCAAGTAAATAAAACTTGCTATATGCAGATCCACTTCAAGTTAATATTTTGTATATGACATCAGGAATGGATAAAGATTCTTTTTTTTTTTTGGTATAAGAGTGCTCAATTGGCCCTAACTGGTTTGGCTCAGTGGATAGAGCGTCGGCCTGCGGACTGAAAGGTCCCAGGTTCGATTCTCGACAAGGGCATGTACCTTGGTTGCGGGCACATCCCCAGTGGGGGGTTTGCAGGAGGTAGCTGATCGATGTTTCTCTCTCATGGATGTATCTAACTCTCTATCCCTCTCCCTTCCTCTCTGTAAAAAATCAATAAAATATATTTTAAATAAAAAAAAGAAAGCCCAATTGTTTCAAAACCATTTGTAGAAAAGACTTTTCTTTCTCCATTAAATTACCTCGGCACCTTTGTTAAATCAAATAACCTATAACTGTTTATTCTGTTCCTCTGGTTCTGCCAATACACACTATCTTAAATACAGCAACTTTGTAAGACTTGAGCCCAGCTGGTGTGGCTCAGTGGTTGACCTATCTTTCTCTGCCTCTCCCTTCCTCTCTGGAATCAATATATACATTAAAGACCTGAAATCAGGGGGTGTGAGTCCGCTTTGTTCTTTTACCTCAAACTTGTTTTAGTTATTCCAATCATCCGCTCCTGGAGACTCTGCAGCCAGTGTGACAGGTTTCCGAGGGGGGGCGTGCGTGACTTACCGGGTTATGTCACAGAGGTTCTGAAAGATCTTGTCTGGGTTTTGCCCGTCGGGGCCGCTCACGTGCCCCGTCTCCTTCAGCTGCTGCACCTTCCGCAGGGCCACGCCCACGGCGTAGCGCATGAACTCATTGCTGGACCTCAGCACGGACAGGCTCTCCTCGTGGCTTTGGGTGCTGTCCCTAGAGAGAGGGAGAAGGAAGGTCCCTCCTGCTCTCTGGGGACTGCTCAGTGTGGCAGCATCCAGCAAGCTTCGGATGATGGACTCTAGGCGTCCAAGCAGGCCATTCGCACACTATCTGCTGCAGAGAGCATCAGATGCCACAGGCTGGGGGTCGTCCTACCAGACTGCCCACCCCCCACTTCAGACACCAGCCGCCAGCCCAGGTACCACCAGAGTTATGTCTCAGGTTCTGAAAGACCAACGGGCTACAGATCGAAGTTCCCAATGGCCCCCTCCAGCTCGCAATGCTAACTGAGTCCAGGCTGCTGTCTGCACTTCTGACCGACTGGCTATAAATCCGAGGTTCCCACACCCACTCCTGGGGTTCAGTTAATCTGCTGGAATGACTCTCACGGGACTCAGAAACACACGTGTACGGGAAGAACTATGACGCCCCCCCCAGATGACAGTGCCTCCCGGGCGCCCAGCAGTGACGTCACAGCGCAGCTGTCATTCAGCCTCCATCAGCCCTCACCTGAAAAGGGCGGTGAGGAGATCAGACACAAACTTCAGGGACAGAAAGCTGTCGCTGGTTTTGGTGGCCGCTTTGGTTTTGCCTTTGCCAGCTTTCTCGGTCAGGATGTCGGAGAGTTTCTTGTAACACATGAATAAGCTCAGGATGTCCTCGAACTTGTTCTTGCTGTGGACAAGGGGAAGGGACCACCAAGGACAGCATCAGAGGCTGTGGCTTCCCGTCGCATGGAGGAAACCACAGCGCTTCTGCAGATGCTCTCTCTATTCCAGACACTGTCATGCGGGAATGACCCCTCATCACCATGAACTCCCGGGCATGCGATCTACCGAACTATGGTTTCCTCCTGTATTGGGACCAGGCCATACAGAGCATGAGGGTCGCACACCACCACCAATCAAGAAGAGGAGTTCTTGATGCCAGAGCCCAGGAATTCTGAATTAAAGCCTGCTAGAGGCACAGCATTCGCCTGCCTGTCCGTCATAGTTTGGGTGTTCCCTGGTAGGAAACACGGTGCCTGGTCTTCGGCTAGATGTCTATCCAAGAGATCCTGTCATGGCCCAGCCGGTGCTGCTCAGGGGTTGAGTGGCGCCCCATAAGCCAAGAGTCACTGGTTCAATTTCCAGTCGGGGCACATGCCTAGGTTTCGGGCTCAATCCCCAGTGAGGGCGTGCAGGAGGCAGTCAATCAAGGATGTTTCCCTCTCATTCAAGTTTCTATCTCTCTATCCCTTTCCCTTCCTCTCTCTCTCAAAATCAATGAAAACAGATTTAAAAAAAGAGAGAGATACACTGATGTCTGTGATATGTTCAGTAACTAGCATACCGAAGGAAAAACACACTCCGTCCCCCTACCCTATAAAATGGAGAATTAGGCAAACTGCAATTAGAGTCACAGCAATAGCTTACCTGAAATTACTGATGGAGAAATTATATTCCATTAGAACCTCACAAACTCCCATCACAAGAGAAGCACAGATGTTGTTTTTGATGCCGATACCAGTGCTCTGAGAAAAATCTGCTGATTTATCCTGAAAGACACCAGAGAAAAACTAACAAGCTTCCGAAAACTTCCATTCTACAACATAACTGAGGCCCTGGGAGGTGTGGCTCAGTTGGAGCATTGTCCCATATCCTGAAAGGCTGCGGGTTCGAGTCCCGTTAGGGAACAGGTTGCAGGTTCGATCCCTGGTCTGATTGCATATGGGAGGCAACTGGTCGATGTTTCTGTCTCACATCCATGTTTCTCTCTCTCTCAAAATCAATTTCTAAAAATTGATGATCTATACATATAAAAGGCTAATAAGCAAAGTGTCCCCTCCAGAGTTCTATCACTTGCTATGATGAGCGCTGACCACCAGGCGGTGGTGGGGAATGAAGGAAGGCCCCGGCTGACATCCAGAAGGCCCCTATAGGCCCTGATCGCCGGCCAGGCTTAGGAAAGCCACCCGTGCACGCATTTAGTGCACTGGGCATCTAGTAAATAATAAATAAGAGATTTAGCAATTACCAGTTCAAAGTCCTCTAGTTCACTCTTGATCATTCTCTTGGTAAGAGACTCCAACATGTCATCTAACTCTTGGTAGAACCCTTCCTCCTCCTCCTCCTCCTCCTTCTCCTCTCCCTGCTGAGCGGGCATCACTTTACTCTTATACCAGGCCAAGCAGTGCTGAATGCAGCACAGCAGATGGTCCTGTAGAAGAAAGAAGAACAAAATATTCTTGAGTGTTCAGAGATAACGTGCAAAGTTTTGCTAATTGACAATTAATTCTTGCCTATCAGGCTAAAGTAAGCTATGCGCTTACAGCACAAGTTGCGAAAAGCAGAATTAACACTGCAAAAAGCTGCACTAGCAGAGGCCTGGGTTCCAGACCTGCCCTCCTCAAAGGAACTGGCTTCGTAAGAAGCTGGAACCTCACAAGGTAACGGCGGACACGCTCCCTCTGATCCAGGGCAAACACCACGGAGCCAGGCTGGGCAGCTCGGTCTCTCTGGCTTCTCTGAGTCCCAGAGGCTATTCTAACGGTGGGGGTTTGTGCTAAAGGAATCTCAGAGACCAACACCGCATCTCCGAGGCTAAGGACACTGCAGGCAGAGAAGGTCCGTGCACGAAGGCAGAATATGACCATGGCATGACCACGAGCTCTAAATGGGGTGGCGTTGAAGTTTTATCTTCGCTTCCCTGTCTTTCTGAGGCTAGAAAGCAAGAACAGAGGACCAACCTGTCCTAGCTCCCCTGAGGGGTCCACAGCACGCCAATGCTAGCTCAGCCTACATCATCCACGCCCTCCAGACTAATGAAGCAGGTGCCCTGGGTCATCTGCTCCTGGCCTCCCTCCCGCCCCATCCTAAAGCACATTCACTTAGTACCACAATCCAAGAGCCACAGATGGAGACAAAGTGCTCCTGGGGGAAGAGGCAGATGCCGACACAGACATCTTACCAACAGACACGGGTGATGATGGGTCAGAAAAGAAAAGCAGGGAGCGTTCAGAGTAAGAGATCGCCGGGGGGAGCAGACAGCCTCATGGGAAAGGCGTCTCTTTCGAACCATCAACTCTGTCAACAAGGTTAATATCTTAACAGTAAAAACAATGGTTACAGGAAGAATAGCAGTCTCACCAGTGGCTCCTGTAGCGAGATCTGATCTCCTTGGGTCAAAATACAAGCTTCTAACTTCAGAGGAGGCAGCACATCGGCCTGGGGCTCATAGAACTGTTTCAGCTACAGACGGCAAGAAACAGAGACACTACTCAGCGCTGCTTTTCACTTTACATGGGTCAAGCTAAAGGCACCTTTAGCCCTAACCGGTGTGGCTCAATGGATAGAGCGTCGGCCTGCGGACTGAAGGGTCCCAGGTTCGATTCCAGTCAAGGGCATGTACCTTGGTTGCGGGCACATTCCCAGTGGAGGGTGTGCAGGAGGCAGCTGATTGATGTTTCTAACTTTCTGTCTCTCTCCCTTCCTCGCTATGTAAAAATCAATAAAATATATTTAAAAAAAAAAAAAAAGAATTGAACCTGGGACCCTTCGGTCCACAGGCCGACAGCTCTATCCACTGAGCCAAACTGGCCTGGGCTGAAGACGGTTGCAAAGATCAAAAAATTTCTATATGTGACACGGCACCAGAGTTAAGTTGGCGTTTTTCAAAATGCTGACATGCTGAGCTCAAAAGGTTCGCCGTCACGGCTCTAGAGGCCTCAGGCAGGAGGGACATTGTTCAAGATGAAAAAACTGAATCCACAGAAATGAATAAAGAGCATCGGCAATGGTAAAAAGCGGAGACATATAGACAATTGTGTGTGTGTGTGTGTGCGCGCCTGTATACTTTACTTTTTCTTCTATTACTATAAAAGACGTAAGACATAACTGTTTAAAGCAAAAACTGTAACACCGTTTAGCTGGGATTTTAACATAGATAGGTATTCTTATTACTATCAGTACATAAGAGCATCTTTTAAAATTGTTCCCCCCTTTTTACTGAATTTATTGGGGGTGACACTGGTTAACAAAATTATACAGGCTTCAAGTGCACAATTCCACAACACATCATCTGCACACTGTATCATGTGTTCACCACCCCAGTGAACTCTCTTAATATATAAAAAGATTCATGTATCACACAATGACATATTTAGCCGTAAAAAAGAAATGAAGTAACGATAGCTGGGACACCATGGGTGAATCCTGAAAACACTGTCAAGTGAAAGACCACACACGATAGGACTCTATTGATATGAAATGTCCACAAGAGGCAAAATCTATAGCCAGAAAGCAGACTGGTGGTTACTTAGGGCTGGGAGGGTAGGGGAAAGATGAGAAAATGAGGTGATAGCTAAAGGGGGTGGAGTCTCTTTCTACGGCAGCGGTTCTCAACCTGTGGGTTGTGACCCCTTTGGGGGTCGAACGACCCTTTCATAGTGGTCGCCTAAGACCATCAGAAAAGACATATATAATTACATGTTGTTTTTGTGATTAATCACTATGCTTTCATTATGTTCAATTTGTAACAATGAAATTGGGAGTCACCACCAGATGAGGAACTGTAATAAAGGGTCACGGCATTAGGAAGGTTGAGAACCACTATTCTAAGGTGATGAAATGTTCACCTGGTAAAAGTTGCATAGCTCTCTGAATAGACTAAAGACCAAGGAGTTGTACACTTTAGATGGGTGAACTGCATGGTATGTGAATTACATCTCAATAAAGCTATTTTAAAAATTCAAATAAATGCTTAATAAATGAGTGTTGAGGGTAAAAGGTCTTGTTGATACAAGATATTCTCCAGTTGAGTTCTTCCTATCGTGATTGTCCTTTTGAAATATTTCATAATTTTAAAACCCCCTTTAATCAAAAAATACAGAAAATAACCTAACAGACACTGAAGTATCTGTTACCTAGACTTAACACAAGGCCGTATTTTGCTGTGTTTTCTCCAGGTCTCACTCTTTTTCCTTTTAGAAGTAAAACAACAGATACAGCTGCTGACAATCCTTGTACAAATGGCTCTTTAAAATGTCCTTCAGACTTAAGATGCAGACTGTTAACTGAGAGGGCAACTATTATACAATGGGAAGATGGCAGGTACATAGTGGTAATTAAAATAAAACATCAAGACCGCATCACAGCCCAGCCGGCATGGCTCAGTGGTTGAGTGTCAACTTATTAACCAGGAGGTCACGGTTCAATTCCCGGTCAGGGCACATGCCTGGGTTGCAGGCTTGATCCCCAGTGTGGGGCATGCAGGAGGCAGCGGATCAATGATTCTCTCTCATCATTAATACTTCTCTCTCTCCCCCACCCAGTCCCTTCCTCTCTGAAATCAATAGAACTATACATTTAAAACAAGTAAGTAAATAAACCATCAAGATAGCATCACACACCCATCAATGTGCCAGTGACTATTCGGGAATTATTTCACATTGTGAAAAGTCTGGAAAATGTCATCGCCTCTCACTGCCCCATTATCTGTTTTCTATACCCATAAATGCTTTTACCTGTGACAGCAGAGTCTGCATGATCGAATTAGCCAGCTGAGAGTTCCTTCGAAGGACATCATAGAATCCCTGAGAGGAATCAGAGAACAAATAAACTCTTTAACAGAGATACCAGTGATTCAGACAATCATAACTTCAAAATAACACTATCTTTCTTTTTTTTAAATATATTTTTATTGATTTCAGAGGGGAGAGAGAGAGAGAGAAACATCAATGATGAGAGAGAATCACTGATTGGCTGCCTCCTGCACACTCCCACTGGGGATCGAGCCCAAAACCTGGGCATGAGCCCCTGACCGGAATCGAACCTGGGACCCCTCAATCTGCAAGCTGACGCTCTATCCACTGAGCCAAACCGGTTTTGGCAACACTATCTTTCTTTATCCTATTCTCAGTTCTTTGAAGAAGATGAATATATTATTTGCTAGAGAAACAATTCAGAAAGTTTGTTACTGCCTCAACTGTACCCCAATAAATTCAACAATAATTACCTAATGAATTAAAAACATAAGAAAGATGACGAGCCGGGGGATGCAACGTTCCTCCCACTCTGCGGAGTTACCTCGTAGAGCATGAGCCGCACGTCAGCCTGCTGGCCCAGGCACCGCCTCAAACTGTCCATGATCTCCAGGCAGAACGCCTCGTTGGCCACAGCATTGTACCGACTGTGGACATCCACGTGGACCTGCCGAGGAAGGCACGGGTGAGCTCAGGCCCTGGAACCCAGCAGCTCGTAACACACCTGGTTGACTCAAAAGACCTACAAGACTTCTTCACGTTCTTCAGGAGCTGGGAGAATCTAGCACTTTTTGCTCCCACCAAATCCTGAGACGGTTAGAGGCAGTTTTTAGCTTAGAAATGCAGATGGCAACAACACCCCTTAATGTGCATAGTAAATTCAGCAACTCCAATTTTGTTTTCTCAGATTACAGGGTTTAATACAGGTTCATGTGCCAAGTAAATGAACTATAAAAGATGGAGGTCATAAACGTATTTAGCCTCTGAGAACTACTGTGAAGAATAAATGAAATAATGAATATAAAGCACTCAGCCTCGTGTCTAACAGGACAAACCACAAATGCAACTCACGTATCTAATTTAAAATTTCCTGGTAACCAAATTTGAACAGGAACTGATGA
>NW_006285487.1:277851-279063 GCF_000327345.1 Myotis davidii
TTAGCCAAATTATTTCATTGGATGTCATCTGTGTTCACTTCCCATGTGTTCTGATGGGCATCCTCTGAGTTCTCATCTCTTCCTGTATCACAGCTGGTCCCTGCTCACCCACCTCATCGTTATTCATTTCACTGAGTGTTTATCTGTTATCTCCTCATAAATCCATAATGTTCTAAGATGTTTGATGTAGCCAGGCCCCCATGGCTCAGTGGTTGAGCATCGACCTGTGACACAGGAGGTCACGGTTCGATTCCCAGTCAGGGCACAGGCCTGGGTTGTGGGCTTGATCCCCAGTGTAGGGTGTGCAGGAGGCAGCCGATCCATGATTTTCTCTCATCACTGATGTTTCTTTCTCTCTCTTCCTCTCCGAAATCAATAAAAAAACATATATTTTAAAAATCCAGTTAGTTTTGTACAGAAAGGAATATGTGTCACAGTGAAACACGACAGAGCACAATGAACTGAATTTATGTGCTCGAATAAGAAATCAGCTGTTCACAGCAATGAGCAGCTGATGCTTTTTAAAAAAAATATATTTTATTGATTTTTTACAGAGAGGAGGGGAGAGAGATAGTCAGAAACATCGATGAGAGAGAAACATCGATCAGCTGCCTCCTGCACACTCCCCACTGGGGATGTGCCCGCAACCCAGGTACATGCCCTTGACCGGAATCGAACCTGGGACCTTTCAGTCCGCAGGCCAACGCTCTATCCACCGAGCCAAACCGGTTTCGGCAGCTGATGCTTTCATCATCTGCTTAACCTCATGACATTACCTATACTTCCTTCTACCCTGACACATCTACGTGGGAATGAGAACAAGTGTGCGGCGAGGCTGTAAGTGCCGAATCGCAAAGGAAATGGTTGATTTTCTCTGCGCCTAAAGGAGAGCCATGCGTGGTGCCTGATAAACCCTCTGCCCAGGAAAATGGTCCAGCCATCTCCCAGAGGCTCCATGACGAGTTCATGTTATAGACGCTACAACATTCACCTGAGCCTGTCAGACATGCATCTGGGTAAGGAGCAACAGAAAACTCAATGCTACAACAGGGGCAACAGCACTGGCTGTTCCTATGGCCATCCATGAGGGCAGCGCATTGCCTATGCGATTTCATACTTAAAGCACCAAGTGGTTTCCACCTAGTACTTGTCTCAGAGTATTTTGTAGGAGATGTATTGTCATCTACAGTTTGTATATTAAGAAATAATGGA
>NW_006285487.1:279334-282981 GCF_000327345.1 Myotis davidii
GTCAACACTCAACCACTGAGCCACACTGGCCTGGCTAATATTTACTACTCAATGGTGTTTTCCCTTTAGAACTGCTGCCAGCCGGCACCTGACCCTCCTCTGCAGGGCTATTCTAGTGCACAGCAGAGGACCCTCATCACAAGCTCAAATCTGGGCTCCAACACCAACTCCTATTGGGCTTGGAAGGTCACAGCCTTCTCTAAGCCCAGGTTCCCTGGTCTGTGAAGTGGGAGCTGCAATAACCCTGCAGGACTGCCCTGGAGACTCAGTGAGATAGAGCACTGCGCACAACGCCGTCTGGTGAACGTGTCTGGCTGGGTGAGGCGTTCGCACGGCCCTGGGACCAGGTTGTACGAGGAGGCGGCAGAGAGGGCTGCTAGGAACATTAGACGGGGCGCTACGTACCTGGCAAACATAGCTTTCCGGAGGACCAGTATCAGGGAGTCTCTCATCGACATGCTCACTTTGAGAAGGGGCTGAAAGAGGAAGCATGGAGGGTAAAACCAAAACGAGCTTGCTTATCCGCCTTAGCTCCTTGCTACCCAATGCTGTGACTGTTCGGCTTTTCTAAGGAACTTTTCTTTTTTAATGTTTGTACTGATTACAGCGAGGAAGGGAGAGGGAGTGAGAGATAGAAGCATCAAAGATGAGGGAGAATCACCCACTGGCTGCCTCCTGCACACCCCTAGTGGGAATCGAGCCCACAACCCGGGCATGTGCCCTTGACCGGGATCAAACCTGGGACCTTTCAGTTCAGAGGCCGACACTCTATCCACTGAGCTAAACCAGCTAGGCTGGGGCTCCTGCCCTTTTAATATAAAGTTTAATGTTTTAGAATCAAGAGAAACAGGATTTCTTAGACATATTCATATTCATAAACACATCGGACTCCCACTCCCCCACCCGGGTTCTTCGCTCCTGGGGTCACTCACCTGTACCGCCCTCAGCAGCCCCTGCACAGTCTGAAGGGGCAGGAAGGACAGATAGTCAAAACTCTCTGTGACTTTAGAAGAACAACTCTGAAGAACTAAGGGCGAGTACATGACGATGTTTGAAAGCAGTTCTGAAAAACAGAATCCGTTATGAGTTGAGGCAAATAACTAAGGATATTTCAGATGAAAGGAAAATTAAAACAGGGAAAGCGATGGTAATAAGTTTGTTTCCTTTCTCAAGTCAAATATACTGCAATATAGATTTCTACTGATGCTACTTATTTTTCTACGGTCACTGTCTGCTGCAATAGTACAAGACTAGAAAAATTACCCAAGAAAGAAACCCATTGTACTGCATGACAGGTAGCGCACAGTATCTTCATCTTCCCAAGCTAAGTCAATTAACACCTAGGAACTCTGATTGCCTGTAAGCATACGTATTAGGATCCTATACGGAATAGACAAAAGCTCAAAACATGGTCTCGCTCCCTTCAAGAATTTTAATTCGGTTGGAAGTCAAGTAATTATATTTTAAAAGAATGAAAGAGGTGCCCTAACCAGTTTGGCTCAGTGGATAGAGCGTCGGCCTGCGGACTGAAAGGTCCCAGGTTCGATTCCAGTCAAGGGCATGAACCTTGGTTGCAGGCACATCCCCAGTAGGGGGTGTGCAGGAGGCAGCTGATCGATGTTTCTCTCTCATCGATGTTTCTAACTCTCTATCCCTCTCCCTTCCTCTCTGTAAAAAAATCAATAAAATACATTTTTTTAAAAAAAGAAGAGGTAAATAACAAAATACCAACTAGCTAATAATCCTAACATAGCTTATTGCCTAGAACGTGGTTGGCAAACTGTGGCTCGCCAGCTACATGCGGCTCTTTGGCCCCTTCAGTGTGGCTCTTCCACAAAATACCACGTGTGGGCGCGCACGTACAGTGCGATTGGAACTTCGTGGCCCACGCGCAAAAGTCAGTATTTTGTGGAAGAGCCACACTCAAGGGGCCAAAGAGCTGCGTGTGGCTTGCGAGCCGCAGTTTGCTGACCACTGGCCTAGAAAGTTGTAAAAAAAAGAGATGACGCAGGATTTCAAAGAAAGAGCCCACGGGTTGACGTGCTTCCACAGAGAGGAGAACGCTAAGCCGGCTTCTGGACAATGGGCCACATTAGCGCACCACGAGCCACAAAGGCCTGCTACTCACAAGGGAAAAGCAGGGGGAGGCGCAGGAATGGACAGTGGGCAGTGCGCACGTCTGTGCGGCGGGGGTGAAGGTTCCGAATAAATAAGTGAATAACTGAAGTTACTGTTGGATCAAATTGTCAAGAACTTTAACTGCAGGACACAGAGCTGACAAGTTATTGCTGGGGGAATTAGTGATTCCCAAGTGATGGAGGGTGCGGTAGGAATACCCTCTGGTGGTGATGTGCGGGCTGCACTGCCGCAGGGAGAAGAGAAAGCAGGGGATGCCGGTTAGGAAGCTGAGGCAGCGGTCTACGTGCAAGGTCACAAGATGGGAACCAGGCAATGGATGGGGGTGATGGTGGGAAGTAACAGTATGAGGGAAATGATGGGAGAATTTAGCCGGCCGGCATGGCTCAGGGGTTGAGCTGTGACCTATGAACCAGGAGTTCGATTCCCGGTCAGGGCACATGCCCGGGTTGTAGTCTTGACCCCTAGTAGGGAATGTGCAGGAGGCAGCAATCAATGATTCTCTCTCATCACTGATGTTTCCATCTCTCTCTTTTTCCCTTCCTCTCTGAAGTCAATAAAAATATATTTAATAACAGGCTCAGAAACAGTGTAAACCTTACTGATATACCAGACTGTTAAAGGTGACTCTGCAGTCTAGACATGAAGATTTGGGAGCCGTACCCATGAAAACAACTGAAATCAGGAAAACAGGAAAGACATACATAAGCAAGAATACGTAAAAAGAGGAACAGACGTCTGCTTCCCACCAACAGTCTAGATATGAAGATTTGGGAGCCGTACCCCTGAAAACAACTGAAATCAGGAAAATAGGAATGACATGCATAAGGAAGAATATGTAAAAAGAGGAACAGACGTCTGCTTCCCACCATGATGGAGCACCAGTGAGCGGATTTTTCCTCCAACTTCAACAACAACAAAAAGGACCAATTATATCAAACAGCAGTGTTCAGACACTAGACAAGAGCAGCACAGGACAGCGGCCCCTGAGAAAGGGAAGTAGCCAGTGAGCCTTCTCACCGCCCCACCCACAGAGAGGGAAACCTGGATCCACGGTCTCCCTGAGTGACAGGAGCAGAGCTGAGGGTCAGGAAAGCCCGGCAGCTGGAGTTCATGGCAGAGGACCGGAGGGAGAGGGCTGCACGGAGTGAGCCTGGAGACCTGCCAGCGCGCAGGGCTAGAATGGGAGTCCCTGGGGGCAGCAGGACAGCACTTGTGACAATTCCCACACAAAGAGACAGGCTGATGCAAGGCAACAGCTTCACTCCTTGGTTATATGCGCCTTCCTTTCTGGACAACCACAGACCACATGAATGGACTCAATGTTTTACTGACATTATAATAACATGAAACTACTGTTAACTGCTTTTTTTATGTATATGTTTTTAACTCTCACTTAGGGATCTTTTCCCATTGATTTTAGAGAGAGTGGAAGAGAGAGGGAGAGCAACATTGATGTGAGAGAAACACATCGATTGGTTGCCTCCTGAATGCACCCCAACCAGGGCTTG
>NW_006285487.1:302005-302251 GCF_000327345.1 Myotis davidii
TGTGTGTGTGTGTGTGTGTCTGTGTGTGTGTGTGTGTGTGTGTGTGTGTGTGTGTGTGTGTAAAGAATGGGAGAATTTAGATACAAGTGTATTTGAGAAGATAAAAAAGAATTCCAGCTTCTGGGACTTGGAGAGCCAGGCCTCAGATAATAGAAATAGTGGCAATAAAAAGGAGAATTTGTTTGAAGGAAGCTCTCTTGCATTTGCGATATAAGGGAGAATACTAAATGGAAACACCCAGCAGGA
>NW_006285487.1:302271-302956 GCF_000327345.1 Myotis davidii
CAGAGCTGAGGGTCAGGAAAGCCCGGCAGCTGGAGTTCACGGCAGAGGACCGGAGGAAGAGGGCTGCACGGAGTGAGCCTAGAGACCTGCCAGTGCGCAGGGCTAGAATGGGCGTCCCTGGGGGCAGCAGGACAGCACGCATGACAATTCCCACACAAAGAGACAGGCTGATGCAAGGCAACAGCTTCACTCCTTGGTTATATGCGCCTTCCTTTCTGGACAACCACAGACCACATGAATGGACTCAATGTTTTACTGACATTATAATAACATGAAACTACTGTTAACTGCTTTTTTTATGTATATGTTTTTAACTCTCACTTAGGGATCTTTTCCCATTGATTTTAGAGAGAGTGGAAGAGAGAGAGAAACATGAATGGATCAATGTTTTACTGACATTATAACAGACTGCACGAAACTACTGTTAATTGCTTTTTTTATGTATATGTGTTTTTAACCCTCACTTAAGGATATTTTCCCATTGATTTTAGAGAGAGTGGAAGAGAGAAACATTGATGTGAGAGAAACACATCAACCTGTAGCCTCCCTCAGGGACCCTGACCAGGGCCTGGGCTGGGGAGGAGCCTGCAACTGAGATACATGCCCTTGACCAGAATCGTGCCCTTTGGTCTACAGGCGGATGCTCCATCCACTGATCCAAACTGGCTAGGGCCAGAATGTTTTT
>NW_006285487.1:303274-304552 GCF_000327345.1 Myotis davidii
AAGCCCATGAAAGTGTCTGAAAACCTAAAAACACCTTCACCAGTGTCTGGAAGCACAATAGTTGCCTTAAAAAGGACTTAAGAATTTTAGTTAAATTTCTTCCCCGAACTGGGTTCCCCGAACTGGATAGTAATAATGAGATTATTAGCAGTCAGTTATATGCTCTAGAGTAGCCCTGACAAAGCCAATATCTATCTGTGTGAAATCAAATGGAACTTCCCTAGTTTTAAAAAAGATTAAAGATGGAAACTATTAAAGGCTCTTATTCTTAGAATGCTTTTTAATCTGATTACTATTAATAAGTCATTTATATAATCTAACATACAACTCTCAAGGGCTATTCTATGACTTTCACTTCATAGTTCCAGATCAGGACACTAGATTAACATTTCAATTAGTATCAAATAGCCCTAGCCGGTTTGACTCAGTGGACAGAGTGTCGGCCTGCGAACTGAAAGGTCCCAGGTTTGATTCCGGTCAAGGGCACCCGGGTTGTGGGCTCGATCCCCAGTGGGGAACTTGCAGGAGGCAGCCGATCCATGATTCTCTCTCATCATGGATGTTTCTCTCTCTCTCCCTCTTCCTTCCTCTCTGGAAAAAAAAAGTTTAGTATCAAATAATTTCAGCCCACACTTTTGGCATGTAGCCACATTTAACAACTGGATGTCAAGATGACTTAGATGCCCTGGCCAGTGTGCTCAGTGGTTAGAGTACCAGCCCTCACACCAAAGGGTCAGGGGTTCAATTCCCAGTCAAGATCACAAACCTGAGCTATAGACTTGATACCCAACCCTGGTCGGGGCGTATGCAGGAGGCAATTAATCCATGTATCTCTCTAACATCGAAGTTTCTCTCTTTCTCTCTTACCATCCCTCCTCCCTTCCACTCTCTCTACAAAGCAATGGAAAAATATCCTAGGGTGAAGATTAAAAAAAAAAAAAGATAAACAAAGATGACGACTTAGAGGAATCACTAGCAAAGCAACATTTCTAGCCTCAGATAAGATCTAGCTTTCTTCTTTTACTTGAAAGAAAATGTATTTTTCAGAGCTGATTCAGAAATTAAGACTGAGATGATAGTCATAATATAGTAAAGAGTTTAAAAAAGGTAAATTCCCCATTTTGGTTCTTCAACAACAAACTAATAAGCACGATTCTTCAAGTCTGATATTCTACAGCAATGTAAAAGCTTATTTCTTTGTATAAAGAAAAAGTATTAAAAACCACTCCTAAATGATTTTTTGTTGGAGGAAACCATGGGAAAGCTAACATATATTCT
>NW_006285487.1:304616-310189 GCF_000327345.1 Myotis davidii
TGTTTAAAAAAAGAAATTATCAGAATGAATAAAAAACAGAATGAAAACCTCATACAAATAAAA
This sequence comes from Myotis davidii, assembly GCF_000327345.1. NCBI lineage: Eukaryota > Metazoa > Chordata > Mammalia > Chiroptera > Vespertilionidae > Myotis > Myotis davidii. The sequence continues at coordinate 304,680 of NW_006285487.1, forward strand.
GATGAGGAAGTATGTATTCCATTAAACTAAAACTGTGATGTGTCAATTACTACCCCAATCTGTTCCCGAAACTCCAATTTCCTGTCCTCCAAACTCCAGCACACATCATGCCCCATTTATGATATCATTTAATGAAATCAGGAAGTGGTTGCCAAACAAGAGTCTCACCTTAAAAGTCTCCAACAGGATGTCGCCTCCCAGCTTACATGCATGCTGGTTTGGTGTTCTAGAAAGACCGGGGCTGCTTTCAATAGCTTGTCCGTCTACAATCTTCTTCGGCCCGTATGAATCCATTAAAATGAAACCAAACTGGACCAGGCCCTGGGTAACATGATCCCAACTATGGACACTGCAAGAAAACAAAGCTTAGTTAAAAAAAAAAGCGTAGTGAAACACCTTACCTTTATCTTCGTTGCCATGTTACAGTTCCCAAACTTGATCCAATAACCATAACCAACCGTCTTCACCTGAACCGTCCCTTCTCATGCATCCGTATGGTACACAGCATCCTTCTCCACCTTCTCCTCCAAAACCCGCTCTGTCCCCACTTTATGCCAACCAGTGAGCCATGACAAGACAGCCCTGAGCTGACACGTGTGAGCAGAGGATCCTGGGCCTAGCAGAGCGGCTCTCGGGGAGGATGGCGACACGTGGGAGGATCTGGGGCCACACGCCTAGATCAGCCCACATCTACTGCTATCAGATCAGAGCCAGACGGTGTTAAGTAGGTGCGGCTCCCTGAGACGAACTAATGGGGAACGCCAGAAACAGGAAGGAGACAAGCAATAATCACCAAATACAAGAAAAAAAAGCCGTCTTGAAAGAGAAGCACCAGATTCACTGAATAGAACTAATATCTGAGGGAAAAGGTTACTGGAACACATGGGAGATTTTAAAAGTACAATGATTATCCTCAGAGAAACCTCTATATATACATATAAACCTAAGCGACTGAACTACTGGTTGCTAAGACGCGCACTGACCCCCAGGGAGCAGACGCTCAACGCAGGAGCTGCCCCCTGGTGGTCAGTGCGCTCCCACAGCCAACCTCCGAGGCCGGCCAACCTCCTTTGGTCCCCCCCTACCCCCCCTCCGGCCAGCCAACCCCCCACCAGCTGGCCAGCCCCAACTGGGATTGGGCAAGACAGTCCCAATCGGCCCCGATCACCGGCCAGGCCGAGGGACCCCTCCCATGCACGAATTTGTGCACTGGGCCTCTAGTAAGAATATAATAGGATGGCCCTAGCCGGTTTGGCTCAGTGGATAGAGCGTTGGTCTGCGGACTGAAGGGTCCCAGGTTTGATTCTGGTCAAGAGCCTTGGTTGCAAGGCTCCTCCTGGGCCAGAGCCCTGGTCAGGGTGTGTGCAGGAGGCAACCAATCAATGTGTTTTTCCCACATCTATATTTCTCTCTGTTTTTCCCACTCTGCCTAAAAATTAATGGAAAAATATCCTCAGGTGAGGATTAAAAAAAACAAAGAATACAATAGCATGACACAAAACAAAAAAACTGTTATAAAAGAAACTGGAAATTTTGGAAATGAAAAACATGATTGCTGGAGTGAAAAACCCAACTGATGCACCGATGAGTAAAATGGAGAGAGCTGAAGAACAAATTAATTTGAAGAAAGAGTTAAGGGATTTTTGTAGAACTTCACATAAAAAGACAACAGTATGAAAAGCATGAAAGAAAAATTGAGAGATATGGCACAGAGATCAAGCAAGTCCAATGGCTAATGGGAGAGAACAGAGAAAAAAGGGAAAGGGGTTATTCAAAGAAAATAAAAGGAAAAAACATCAGCGTTTGGGGAAGACAGGAATTCTTACAGTGAAAGGGCACACCAATATCAACCAGTAATAAGTTAACCCCTTTGAGTGCGGGGAGCACGATCGCGCTGCTCCTGTCTTTCGCCAAAAGTGCCGGGAGCGCTATCAAAGCTTTGAAATGGCATCTAGTTCTAAGTCTGCTTTTATTAGTGAAGATGATATTGCTAAATATGTCAATGCAGTAAAGGTTTCCTTAAGTTTTTGAATATGTAACTTCATTTACTTGTGATTCATAATTTTTTTCCTAAACTGCTATAAAATCAGCAAAAATGCCTTGGCAATTTTAGCATAGTCCCTAGGATATTGGTTGGCACTCAAAGGGTTAACCTTGACCCAGTCACCTCTGACACGCGTGTCATAGGTTCGCCATCACTGCCCTAGGATATTGGTTGGCACTCAAAGGGTTAAAAGGGAACTTACACAAACATGAACTGTATTACATGTCAGCAGTTTTCTCTGATGGGCCATAGGTATGGCATCACGTTTTCTCACACCAAACACCTGAGGAACCTACTGGGTGTGGTTCATGAACTCACCTGTTCTTTACCACTTCCAAGACCATGGTTGAAACACAGGACCGATGAGGGACTAGATTCTGAAGAAATTTGGAGCCTTGGAGAAGTTGAAGATCCTTAAAGCTTTTAAAAACTGAAGCCTTTAAAAGGTCAAACACCTAATACAATGAAAGAAATAGGAAAATGAAGCAAAAGATGAAGTTCCCTGCCACAGAATCTTAACCTTGTCATAGTTCCTACTTGCTGCTCTACTCTCATATCCCCATGACAACTGTCTCACTAGATGAGTATGACATAAAAATTATGACTTTCAGTGGGAACTTAAGAGACAGGCCTTCCCACAAGTAGAGAACACATGAGCAAAAAGGGCAAAGGATTTTATGCTTTCATCCTTGCAACTAACCTATACACCATTATTTCAACGTGGGACAATTTCTTGGAAAGCTAATCCTATATAATAAAGAGGTAATATGCAAATTGACCATCACACACTGGCACAAGATAGCCACCACAAGATGGTCTGCAAGGGAGGGCAGTTTGGGGCGATTGGGCCGGCAGGGGAGAGCAGTTGGGAGCAATCAGGCCGGCAGGCAGAAGTGGTTAGGGGCAATCAGGTAGACAGGCAGGTGAGCGGCTGGGAACCAGCAGTCCCAGATTGTGAGAGGGATGTCTGACAGCAGTCGGACATCTCCCAAGGGATCCCAGATTGGCAAGGGTGCAGGCTGGGCTGAGGGACACCCCAGACAACAGTGTGGGTCTACATGTCTTTTTTTATTGTTGTTAATCCTCACCCGAGGATACTTTTCCATAGAGAAAGTGGAAGGGACAGAGACAGACACACATCAACTGGTGCCTCCTGCACAAAGCCCGGGGATCCAGACTCTTGACTGGAACTGAACCAGGACCCTTCAGTCCGAGGGCCGACGCTCTACCCACTAAGCCAAACTGGCTAGGGCCCTACATGTCTTGTAGAGGAATTTGCTGCTGGCAGGATTGAGGTGGAATTGTTTAGGAAAGGACAATAATAATAATAAAAAAATAAAGGCTCTTGAACTCCGTATCAGCTATAGAAGGAACCAAAAAGTCATTAATAAATACCTGCTCCTCAAACCTTTGTATTCTTGCTACAGAGAGCAGGAGGGCAATGCTGAAGGGACATATATAATTATTACTGAAATCTCCTTGCTGTCTTGCCTAGAACAGATAAACAAAAAAGGAATCATTACTTACATCTTAAAAGTGTAACACAGCCTACTTAAAAAAGTCCTTAAATACATCAGAAACCTGTGTGTCAGAGCTAAAACTATAAAACTTTTGGAAGAAAACAGCAGAAAATCTTTAAGAACCTGAATTAGGCAAATACTTTCTTATACACAATACCAAAAGCAAAATTATGTAAGAAAAAAAATAGATATATTGGACATTATCAAAATTCAGAACTTTTCTGTGCTTCAAAAGACACTACTAAGAAAATTAAAAGACAAGCCATAGACTAGGAAAAATATGTGCTACATATATATACAATAAAGGGCTTATACCCAGAATACGCAAAGAATTCTTCAAACTCAATAATAAGACATACAATGAAAAAAAGAAATGGCTGCTACCAGGATGGGGCAAGGAATGTACAAAGTGAGCCTTGGATAGTTTATGCCATAAACATTTCCAAGGACTAAAGGGGTCAGAAGGACACATGAGCAAACTAGAAGGGCCCAGGTGGCCAAATATGGCTCACTTTGAGCAATGCTTTGAGTACACTGTATTTAAAAAGGTTCATGGGTACGTACTAATATTACCCAAAAAATTAGAAGGCAAAAGGAAGGCTCTTTTCACAGAAAAAGGGTAATCAATAATGCAGAAAAACCATTTTAATTTTCCTTCTACCATTTTGCAACTCCCAGCATAATTACTGATGTGGGCCAAGAATCCTCAGTACATAAGACAAAAACTACATGTGAAAGCTGCTGAGGACAAGGCCTGTCACATGATCTCAAATTATGATCCCATGGATGACTGTCAAATTATAATAGGAAACATGTATTTTTGCAAACGAAGAAAACGGATGGCCGTTGTCTTAAGCAGTGGACAGCCTGCTAACCATGAGCCTTCGGATGTAATGCCACGGCACAGAGGTTGGCAAACGGCACAGAGGTTGGCAAACGACAGCCTGCAGGCCAAACCCAGCCTGTTTTTGTTTGTTTGTTTGTTTTTCTTTTCTGATGCAAAAGCCTAAGAATCTTTATTCGAGCTCGGCTCCCCGACCACACTCACCAACGCAACAGCAAGCCAAGTGGCAAAAGTATTTCAACTTCTCTGTGGGTTAAACATTTCAAAACAAAATGTTAGGGGAAAAATAGGTCCTTTACCTGTATACTACCTTCCTTTAAAAGAGTTGGAATCCTTCTGATTTTTATCTTAGTACTTCACAAATACTTAATGAATGACTTAGTTTCACAAAACCTCATATTATACTAGAAATAGGCAATATCCCTAATTCATAAGCAGAGAGCCCAGCTTGTTTTTGTACAGCCCATGAGCTACAACTTGTTTTTACGTTTTTAAATTGCTGAGGGAGAAAAATATCAAAGGAAACTTTCATGATGCGTGAAAATTAAATAAAATTCAAATTTCAGTGGCCTTAGAGTTTCACTGGCTCATACATACTCATTCATTTATGTGTAAACCTAGGTCTGTGGTCGGCAAACTGCAGCTCGTGAGCCACATGCGGCTCTTTGGCCCCTTCAGTGTGGCTCTTCCACAAAATACCACGTAACGGGCAAACAGGTCACTGTTGACGTTAACGTAAGATACTAGTGGAGTTAAGATTAAAATTTCAGTTCCTTGCTGAACAGTTCTTATCTTCCTTTTTAATTTGTTTTTTGTTTTAATATATTTTTATTGCTCTCAGAGAGGAAGAGAGAGAGAAACATCAACGATGAGAGAGAACCATGGATCAGCTGCCTCCTGCAAGCCCCACACTGGGGTTCGAACCTGCGACCCAGGCATGTGCCCTGACCAGGAATGGGAATTGAACCGTGACCTCCTGGTTCATAGGTCGACACTCAACTGAGCCCACTGGCCGGGCCAGAAAGATATTTAAAGTGTAATTCAGATCCTGTCACTCTCCTGCTAAAAGTCTTTCATGGACTTCATTCCACTACCATTAGCA
>NW_006285487.1:310507-316381 GCF_000327345.1 Myotis davidii
AGATATTTTTTAGAAAGATAAGAAGGGGTTGGGGGGAAGAGAAACATTGATAGGCTTCCTCTTGCATGCCCCATACTGGGGATCCGGCCTGCAACCCAGGCATGTTCCCTGACCAGGAATCGTCCCGTGACCTCCTGGTTCATAGGTCGAAGCTCAACCACTGAGCCATACTGGCCGGGCTTTTTCTTTTCAAAAACTAGAACATTTAAGGAATGGCTTTCACCAGTTAACTGCTACGATATTGTGAATTTAATTAAAAAAGATCCGCCACTTGTGTCATAGACGCTTATGGCATACAAATGGTTAAAACGGAACTTGCTTATCAATGTGGTGACGTCAAAGTCAAAAAGAGATCTTCTACCAAGCATGTCAAACTTGTGGCCCGCTGGCTGGGAGTTTGACATGCTTGCTCTAGACCAGGGGTGGGCAAACTTTTTGACTCAAGGGCCACAGTGGGTTCTTAAACTGGACCAGAGTGCTGGAACAAAAGCATGGATGGAGTGTTTGTGTGAACTAATAGAAATTCAAAGTAAACATCATTACATAAAAGGGTACGGTCTTTTTTTTTTTTTAGTTTTATTCATTTCAAACGGGCCGGATCCGGCCCGCGGGCCGTAGTTTGCCCACGGCTGCTCTAGACCCAGGGTCATTCTGCAGTATTCCCCCTTGCTTCCTTCCTGTCATGAACTGGCATAGACGGGGCCGGAGCTCAGACATCCCCGCTTCACAGAGATCCCGGGTCACCTCAAGAGTCTGCCGCTACCTTTAAGTGTTTCAGGAGTTCTCTTCCTAGTTCACAGTCCAAGGACATGGCGAACACAATGTGGAGAATAACGGTGCCTTCCACGTGACGAAGTTCACCTGACGGCACGGTAATCAGATCCAAGAGCCTGAAAGAGTCAACGGAAAAGTATGAAGAGACAGCAGGGCAGACGCCCCGATGAACAAGTGGACCAACGCGGGCTGAACTCAGGGTCGCTGGAGGAAGGCAGCAAGTACCGATTCCACCGCCTCGTTCTCTGCTCCCTTTTGCAACAAAACTTCCTGAAGTGTCTAGTCATTATTTCCACTTCTTTACCTCTTCCCAGTTAAATACAATTCATTTAGCCTCTGTCCCCTCCCAATTCTCACCCCCAATGCCACTGGCTAGTATTGCAAGGGTTCCAAACGATCCCTCTGCTGCCAAAACCAATCATCCAGTCCCATATTAACGCCTCAGCCAATTCCACACAGCCGACCACCTCTTTCTTGACATACTTTCTTCTCTGAGGTTTTGGGGCATTGTCACAGGCTTCTGATTTTTTTTTTTTTTTTTTGCTGGTTCACCCTCCATTCATTCATTCATTTAGTATTTTTATTGATTTCAGAGAGGAAGAGAGAGATAAAAAGATCAATGAGGAGAGAGAATCATGGATCGGCTGTCTCCTACACGTCTCACACTGGGGATCAAGCCCGGAACCCGGGCATGTGCCCTGACCGGGAATCGAACCGTGACCTCCTGGTTCCCAGGTGGATGCTCAACCACTGAGCCACACCAGCTGGGCTCACCCTCCTTTTAAATGGTGGGATGCCTCTGAGCTCAGCAGTGGGTTTCTTTCTCTTCTCCTCACACTTTCCCTAGGTGACCCCATCTGGTCCCTCCCAACCTCTATCTCCACTCTGGCCTCTCCCTGTAACACCAGGCTGCCTGCTAACCACCTCCGCGTGGAATGCTAACACACACCTCAATGCAACAGGGTCACGGCTGAGCTTATTTCTTCCAAAACCTATTTTTCTGTCAGTCTTTCCTGAGTAACAAGATCCCTTCGCAGCCAAATAACTACAAGTTACTCCAGAGCAGAGGCAGGAGGCTGCAACAGGACTAAGAGTGCGAATTCTAGCCCTGGCTGGGTAGCTCACTTGGTTACAGCATTGTCCCGATATACCAAGGTTGGGAGTTTGATCCCCAGCCAGGGCACATACAAGAAGCAACTAATGAATGCATAAATAAATGGAAGAATAAATGGATATTCTCTTTCTCTCTCTCTCAAATAAGTAAATTTAAAAAAGAAAGAAAAAAGAGTGAATTCTACAGCCAAGCTGCCTGGATTCAAACCCAGCCCTGGCTAGAGAATCTTGAGAAATTCCTCAAGTTATCGGTGCCTTGGTTTCCGCACCCAAAAGACAGAAACGAAATAAGGTTGTTGTGAGGTTTAAAGTGCTTAAACAGCACGTGGCACAGATAAGCACTTCCAAATATTTGCTGTAAAAAAATCCCTTTTCAGACATGCCGTGCTGTCTCCTGCCTTTGTACTGTTTCATTAACTTAAAATGTTCTTTTCCCTGATCTACATATTGTGGCTCTTACCATTCAGTGAAAACAGCAGCTTCTCAGAGAGGGCTCCCTGACCACCCAACACAATGCTGTGATGGTGGCTATGCTGCCTCTATCACATCATTCATCTGAGTTACATTCAATTTCCACTCTAATATTTTCCTCATTTTCATTTTTTTTTAAATATATTTTATTGATTTTTTACAGAGAGGAAGGAAGAGAGATAGAGAGTTAGAAACATCAATGAGAGAGAAACATCGATCAGCTGCCTCCTGCACATCTCCCACTAGGGATGTGCCGGCAACCCAGGTACATGCCCCTGACCGGAATCGAACCTGGGACCTTTCAGTCCGCAGGCCGACGCTCTATCCACTGAGCCAAACCGGTTTCAGCATTTTCCTCATTTTCGGTTCTCTTCTCACTAAAATTTAAGCTCCATGAGAGCAGGGCCTTGCCTGACTGAGTGGCTCACCGCTGTAGACCCAGGACCACACAGTTCCTGGCACAGAGGAGACACTTAATAATAAACAGCTTTTAAACTTACAACTTACAGAACAGTTACTGCTATTTTCCCAGAAAGGAGCAAATGAAGAGTTGAGGAGGCTGCACGGTCCTTTTAACTTTATTACTGGGCAGCGAGGAGAGGGTTAGAGAAGCTCTGGGCTCGGAGGTGAAGGCAGGGACCGGAAGGTTAGAGAACAGTGAAGTAACTACGATGCACAATGAGGAGATAGATCTGTAAAAGGGGTTTTGTTTCTAAACCGTATTACTCACTCGTCACCACTCTGTTCCTCTTTGTGCTGCTTATCTAGCTCGTTGAAGAACGCTATGATGCCTTCCAAAACCCTCTTTCTGCTCCCCTGAAAAAATACCAAACAGGCAAGATCAGCAAGTTGAACTTTTCAACTTAAAGGCTTCGCAAGGATAAATTTAAACACACAAATTACAACCTAGAGTCACAGTAAGAATTTATGAATACGGAATACTTTCATGTTAAAATTGGGTTTACAATACATCTTTTTAAAAAAAAATTTCCATTGAAACAGTCTAAGTGCCCATCAGCAGATGAGTGGATTAAAAAACTGGTACATCTACACAATGGAACACTACACCGCTATAAAAAAGGAACTTTTACCATTTGCAACAGCATGGATGAGCTGGAGAGCATTATGCTAAGCAGAATAAGCCAGTCGGAGAAAGATAAGTATCACGTGATCTCACTCATTTGTGGAATATATGAACAACACAGACTGATGAATAAAAATGGATCCAAAGACAGAGAAGCACCAAACAGACTGTCAAACCTCAGGGGGAAAGCAGGGGAAGGCAGGGCAGGAGAGGGGAGGGTTAGAGATCAACCAAAGGACTTGTATGCATGCATGTTAGCATAACCAATGGACACAGACACTGAGGCAGTGGGAGCTTGTCCTGGGGGGTGAGAGTGGACAGGGAGGGATCGATGGGGAAAAAGGAGACATATGTAATACTTTAAATCAGCGGTTGCCAACTAACTGGTGGTCTGTGAGGCCCAAAAGGTTGGTGACCGCTGCTTTAGCAATAAAGAAATTAATAAAAAAATAAAATAAAAAGATAAATAAAAATAAAGTTTCTATTGATTTTTTTTTTTAGAGGAAAGGAACAGAGAAATAAAAATATCTTTTTAAAAAAATGTTTTTATTGATTTCAGAGGGAGGGAGAGACAGAAACATCAATGATGAGAGAGAAATTGATCAGCTGCCTCCTGCACACCCCACACTGGGGATGGAGCCCACAACCCGGGCATGTGCTCTGACCAGGAATCGAACCATGACCTCTGTTCATGGGTTGACACTCAACCACTGAACCACACCGGCCGGGCTAAAAGACATCTTAATGCCAGACTTCAGGGGCCTATAGCCCACCCTTTCTGAGATCTGTATTCCTTTTCCTACCACACACCAAACACTCTGACAAGCTGTCTTCCCGGGCTGAGGAGCGGGACCTTTTTACTAGATCAAATCACCGAACAGGGCATGAAAGCAACCATGGCCTAGTACAGGGATGGCGAACCTATGACACACGTGTCAGGGGTAACACGCGAACTCATTTTTTGGTTGATTTTTCTTTGTTAAATGGCATTTAAATATATAAAATAAATACCAAAAATATAAATCTTTGTTTTACTATGGTTGCAAATATCAAAAAATTTCTATATGTGACACGGCACCAGAGTTAAGTGAGGGTTTTTCAAAATTCTGACACGCTGAGCTCAAAAGGTTCGCCATCACTGGCCTAGTAGGTACATCAGGGTAAGAATAAGCTGAAGGGCCCTGGCTGGACATCCCACTGGAGTTAAAAAAGAAACAATGCAGGTCGGCCGGTGTGGCTCAGTGGTTGAGCATCGACCTATGAACCAGGAGGTCACTAGTTTGATTCCCGGTCAGGGCACATTTCCGGGTTGTGGGCTCCATCCCCAGTGTGGGGCGTGCAGGAGACAGCCGATCCATGATTCTCTCTCATCACTGATGTTTCTCTCTCTCTCCCTCTCCTTTCCTCTCTGAAATCAATAAAAATATTAAGAGAAAAGGAACAATGCTGTCCTCCTACCTTTGAGGAGAGAATGAGCAGCTGGTAGACCAGAGGCGGTATTTCCTGCAGGTTCAGCTTGGAGAACATCTTGAACACTTTTTCCAGCACGAGTTCCATCTCTTCTGGAGTCAGAGGCACATCCCTGCGGATGAAAGATGCTAAGGGCCAGAGCCTAATCACGCCACAGCCTAATGGGGGAGACACTAGAATATTATAATGCCCCTCTGCATTTTCTCCAACAGAGAACCTTAAAGGAAACCAAGAGCCTTACCTAAGCACAGTCGCCTTGGAAAAAAATCATAAACTTATACTTTAAGAAAGCAAATAAAGCAAAAAAGAGAGTGTGGGGGCAAATCCTGTAACAGAAAATAGAGGTACCAACACTCTCACTGGGGAGAAAGTGGGTGTGAGCTGTTACATTTCAGCTGGTAGGAGGGGAGCTCACAGGCAGGACAGGAGGAGAAAAGGGCAGGACGATGCTTACTTGAACATGGAGGTGAGCTGAATCACGTATCGCTGATCCCATCTGGTTAAAGATAATGACGAAGAAGATGTAAGTTCACCGCATTTTAACTTATAAAATTAGGAAGGAGGGGGGAAAATTAGGGCCATTTCAGGTGTGATTTGGTACCACTGGGAAACAAGCTCAAAGAGATAACATGTAAAACCACGAAATACATGCTTTTAATCTAGCAGACTGGAAGTAATCGAAATCTGATGATATTCAATGCTGGTGAGTGTGGGAAAGAAACACTGCTCACCGGCTGTTTTAGGGAGTGTACACTGACACAGCCCTCCTGGGAAAACAAGACTCCCCGACTTTAAAAGTGCACATAATACTCGGGCGAGGATTTAAAAAAATATATATATATGTGTGTGTGTGTGTATGTATATATATAATTTATGAAGTGATCCCATGGTTAAGTCTAGTACACACTGCCACCATACATAATTATTAGAGTTTTATAGCTATATATTTTAAGCCTGTATTC
>NW_006285487.1:316393-317504 GCF_000327345.1 Myotis davidii
GACAAGACTCCCCGACTTTAAAGGTGCACATAATACTCGGGCGAGGATATATATATATATATATATACACACACACACACACACACACACACACACACAAGCACAGACCCACCCAAGTCTCTATTAGATACCCCCTCTGCATGCTTGTAACAGGTCACCCAGACATATATGTTCACTGCAGCACTTGTTATAATAGCACAACAGTATTGATCGAATATTATTGGGGAGAAAAATCTAACAACTGGATATTAGCCAAATAGACTACTGTGGAACTATTAAAAAAATGATGTAGTTTTATACACACACATGAACAGAAGTGGGATATGAGTAACACAATGTGTACTGAATAAGATCCTTTGTGTAATTAAAAACAAATGAATCAGCCCAGCGGTGTGGCTCAGTGGTTGAGCGTCAGCCTATGAACCAGGAGGTCACAGTTCAATTCTCGGTCAGGGGTGTACAGAGGCAGCCAATCAGTGATTCTCTCTCATCATTGGTGTTTCTCTCTCTTCCTCTCCTTTCCTCTCTGAAATCAATAAAAATACATTTAAAAACAAAACAAATGAATCAATGGATAAATATACATGTGCTGATATATATGCCTAGTATCACTTATGTAAAAGATCTTGTATAAGGAACTATAAAAGTGGTCATCTTTGGTTTAGATAATGTTGGGTATTTCCTTCTGGTTCTTTTTAATATACCTAATTGTAATCATATTTTTCTATAACTCAGTATCATTCTCTTTATATTTCACTGACTATACAGTGAAGACTTTTCATCTTCAATGTATGTCTTTATACATTTTACTCAATGGGTATAAATTTCATGTCTCTATTATTTTATGATTAAGTTGATCACCAATGTCTTTGTTGAACATATCCGTGTATGCTGGGGTCCAACCCCAGCAGGTCCAGGGGTCCCCAAAGGTGTGGACGGAGTCGGCGAAGAAGGAATGACACGGAGACAGCGTTCAGTTGATCAGCAGCCTTGTCAGGATCTCTAGACACAATCTCCTGCCAAGTTCTGGTCTGGATCTCCAGCGGGGTTCCGGTTAGGATCTCCAGCCAGGTTCTGTGTCCATGTTCTCTTGCTAGGTTCTCCAGCCACG
>NW_006285487.1:317531-322568 GCF_000327345.1 Myotis davidii
CCAGCGCCCACAAGCCGTGTCTTTATTTTATAGCAGATGCCACAAGACAAAGTAATGACATTATGTAGTTTAAGCATGATTGTTTGTAGTTAAAGAGATTAATTACCCACCTGGCACTTAGTGAAGGGGTTTTATTCCATCCCTAACTTCAGGGGAAAATCTCTACCTGGGGAAACAACCTTTCTCGGAGAGGTGACCTTGGTTAAAACACATAATGCCAAGAAGGTGAGTAAACATATTAAGAACAGTATGCCATATATGCCAGGTCCCTTGAAACAGCAAGGATGGACCGGCTCCCGGCACATGTATGAGAATTTTCTTTTATGTTGGACTCTGTTCTTAGGGTAATTCCCATATTTTTGGGTTTGAAGATATAAACATCACTTACATATTCCACTCCCTCAAAAAAATATAAAAGATATAGCAGAAGGGTGATTTCCCAGCCTTAAGGATCTTAGGACTCCAAAGAATACTGGTGGACTAAATTGCTGTGTTAAGATGGACAGCCAAATAAACAGAAATTATGTGCATAATCTTAGAGCAAAGAATGTAGTAAATAATCACTAAAAAATTAATCACAGGCTAAATGGTTTTATACAAGTGGCACATTATAGATGAACTAAAACATTCAGTGACATGAATTCCTAAAACCAATGGGAATTCTTCCTTCTTCCTTCCTTTCTCTTCTTTTTTCCAATATATTTTTATTGATTTCAGAGAGGAAGGGAGAGGGAGAGAGAGACAGAAACATCAATGATGAGAGAATCATCCTTTGGCTGCCTCCTGCACGCCCCTCACTGGGGTTGGAGCCCACAACCCGGGCATGTGCCCCTGACCAGAATGGAACCCGGGACTTCAGTCCGCAGGCGGATGCACTATCCACTGAGCCGAACCGGCCATGACAGGAATTCTTTCTTTTGACCCTGACAGTCATGAGGAAGTTCCACAGAGTAATGAGAGACTCACCTGCCAGAGCAGAGGGTGCTGATCAACTGCTTCCTACATTCTTCCCCGCTCAGTTCATCTAGAAATGCAAATACACTGAGAATGAATTTGATGACGCGAATAGAGAAAAGCCACTAACGTGGGAAGAAACTTACCTTTTCCACACGCCACACTGCCCTTTTTGGTACCAAGGGCCGTGAGAATGATGGGTAATAACTCCAAAGACTTTCCATTCGTTAGGCTGCCCTCTTTGATTGCACCAATAAACTCATTGGCTAATTCAACCAACGATGGTCCTGGGAAACAGTGGACCTAAGTGTTCATGGGATTAAAAAAAAAAAAAAAATTGAACAGAAACCCAAATGTTTGCTATCTCTTTCCAAGAAACAGAGTCTTTTGCTGAATTAATCGAATTGGCAATGAGACCAGAACTGGTCCTATCAGGGACTCGGGCATCCTTTTTCTCTGGTACAAGCTTGTCATTATAAAGGATTGCACTAGCCGGTTTGTCTCAGTGGATACAGCGTCAGCCTGCAGACTGAAGGGTCTTGATTCTGGTCAAGATCACATACCTGGGTTGTGGGCTTGATCCCCAATAGGGGGCGTGCAGGAGGCAACCAATCAATGATTCTCTCTCATCACTGATGTTTTATCTCTCCCTCTCCCTCTCTGAAATCAATAAAAAATATATACTTAAGTCAAAAAAAGAAGAATCTCCTTTAAAAAACCCCCACAAAAACTATTTTTGGGGAAGTGCATCCCTGCGATCCATGATTCTCTCTCATCGTGGATGTTTCTCTCTCTCTCTCTTTCTCTCTCTCTCTCTCTCTCTCTCTCTCCCCCCCTCTTCCTCTCTAAAATCAAAAAAAATATATTTAAAAAAAAAGGACTGCAAAGGTCAGAATCCTCCACCAGTTCCCTATGTTTTCAAATATGCCAGCTCTTCAAAGATACACGTCCAGGACACCAGAAACGTAACAGAACCACCTACATGGTTTATGGCCATCCATCAACTATTTCGCCTTTTAATAGCTCCCATTCATAAACAGGACCTGTGCTAGGTTTGGCACGTCTGTTTTCCCTCCCTCAACAAATTACAACAAAGCTCCCCCCCACCCCCCAAAATCTACCCCAAACCAAAAGTGTGTTTGCTTTCCAGCTCACCTCCAGCATCAGCAATCCGATGATCTCAGAGGCTATTTCTTTCTGCAAGTCCCCTGACTCCACCAGCTGGGTGCAGCAGGTGTAGATCTTGCGTCTCCTAAGAGCTCCGGCTTCCTCAGAGCAGGGGGAGCCTTGTTTTAAAAAGGTGTACAGAAACAACAGGACAAGTCTTACAAGGTTGAAGGGTAAGTAAATAGGAAAAAAATCATACAGTTTTGTAGTTTAATAAAGAAAAAGCATGATCAAAATACTGATGACTGTGGTGTTTAAAAGTTTTGAAAAAGTAACTTAGGCAGTTGGCTGAAAATGTCATCTTTTCTTCTTCCACCTACGTCATTAATTTTTAAGAAGAATTAAAAACTACTGGACACTTTTTTGGGTCCATAACCCAAATTAAATGTCCTTAACATCCTTCAAAATATCAGCACTGGGTGATGTCCGAGTAATACAGATCTTGGAAGATTCTTTCCTCCAGAAAAGCAAAAAGAGAACACTGACAAAAACCGTGAAAAACAGCTTGTTCAGAACTCTGGGAATTAAGCAGAGACGTCTAACCATCCAGGGAGTATTTAAGAAAAACAGCAGACTCTCAGGGAGAACAGTGAGGTTGGCATTTAACATCCACTCATCCCACCCCCTGCCTTCCGCTAGCTCAGGAGTCGTTACAAGCCAATAGCCCCAGCCAGGCTGGCGTGGCTCAGTGGCTGGGCATCGACCTATGAACCAGGAGGTCACAGTTCGATTCCTGGTCAGGACACATGCCTGGGTTTCGGGCTCAATCTCCAGGATGGGGCGTGCCAGAGTCAGCCGATCAATGATTCTCTCTCATCATTGATGTTTCTCTCTCTCTCTCCCTCTCCCTTCCACTATGAAATCAGTAAAAATATATTTTTAAAAAATTTAAAGCCAGCAGCCCCTGGAGGTGATAGTGAAGGGGTAGAGAGTTTCTGTTCAGGACTATAAAAATGCTCTAAAATGCATTGTGGTGATGGTCGTGCAACTCTGTGACTATACTAAAAGCCACTGAATTGCACATTTTAAATGGATAAATTGTATGACATGTCAATTATATCTCAATTTAAAAAAAACTGTACACTTTTAAAGGGTGAATTTTCTAGTATGTGGAATATATCCCAATTTTTTAAAATGTCGTCTTAACCACTACCGGTCTTTTATACAATCAATGAATTAAAATGATTAGGAGGTAGTTTCCACAAGTACTCCATAACTCATGCTACTTTTAAACCAGGCTTTCCAAGTCTGTATTTTTAAATAAGATGAAAATAGGTGGGAGCCATAATAATCTTCCCCAGGTTTATCTGTCCAGGAAAAAAATTACTCTTCTTTCTTTCACCTAACCTCCTTTTCTTGGATATTTCTACAAAATAGTCATTTAGCAAATTTCTATAAAGGTCAACTCAACCAATCTTGAAAATTTTTTCATGCACAGGAAGATGTATATTTATTTATTTACTAGAGGCCTGGTGCACGAAATTCATGCAAGAGTAGGCCTTCCTTCCCCTGGCTGCTGGCAATGGCTTCCCTCTGGCACCCGGGACCCGGGCTGGCTTCCCTTGCAGCCCCAGCTTAGTCTGGGAGGACTTCCAGTCTAATTATCATATTATGCTTTTATTATTATAGATTTATTTATTCATAGTCTCTATGTCATTTATTTCCCCTCAAATTAGACTGTAGAATCTTGATGGCAAATATAAAATTCTTTTTTTTTCTTTTTCTTTTTATAAACTCACCCGAGGATACTTTCCCATTGATTTTTAGAGTGGAAGGGGGGAGAAACAGAAACATCGATCTAAGAGAGACACATCAATTGGTTGCCTCCTGCACTTGCCCTGACTAGGGCCAATGATCGAGCCTGCAACCAAGGTACCTGCCCTGGACTAGAATCGAACCCATGACCCTTCAGTCTGTGGGCCGACTCTATCCACTGAGCCAAATCAGCCAGGGCAGGAAAATGTGTTTTTAGACCCTTGAAAACTAAACGAAGTTAAAATGCACTGCTAAGAGTATAAAGCCACTTTTTTATTTTTTGCCTTGTAGCATGTTATTCTACCACAATCTTTTTTTTTTTTTTAATATATTTTATTTTTTACAGAGAGGAAGGGAGAGAGATAGAAAGTTAGAAACATCGATGAGAGAGAGACATCGATCAGCTGCCTCCTGCACATCCCCTACTGGGGATGTGCCCGCAACCCAGGTACATGCCCTTGACCGGAATCGAACCTGGGACCTTTCAGTCCGCAGGCCGAAGCTCTATCCACTGAGCCAAACCGGTTTCGGCTCTACCACAATCTTAAAAATCACTCTGAGTCACGATCTGCAAAAAAAAATGTAGAACTGGTCCTTTTTCAAAATATGGAAACAAATATACCCCACTGGAAATGAAGAATCTCTATATCCCATTTCATTAAATCCCACAACTCTTAGCCCCTTAGGCAGACCAGGCACTAACCACTGCTACTGTCTTCTCCACCATTTGAAAAGCACAAGGAGCCCTAACCGGTGTGGCTCAGTGGATAGAGTGTCGGCCTGTGGACGGAAGGGTCCCAGGTTCGATTCAGGTCACGGGCATGTACCTTGGTTGCGGGCACATCCCCAGTAGGGGGTGTGCAGGAGGCAGCTGGTCGATGTTTCTCTCTCGTCAGTGTTTCTAACTCTCTATCCCTCTCCCTTCCTCTCTGTAAAAAATCAATAAAAAATATCTTTAAAAAAAGAAAAGCAAAAGGAAACCAAAGCTGATTTAATGAAATACATCCTTTATAGGCCCCCAAACCAGCCATCTCACCTCAGGCAGCCACTGCAAACCCCTCCAGTAATATTATTCAAACCCACAAGACAAGAGACTTGCTGCTTTAGTTGATTCTGTAAAGTCTCCCAGACACACAGCCAAGTCTCAGTGGGGCTGCAAAC
>NW_006285487.1:322611-327923 GCF_000327345.1 Myotis davidii
AACATGCGCCCCAAGCAAACAGCTCTACCAACGGAGCCAGGAGGGCATCCGTTACCGTTACCTCGGAAGACGGCTCTCAGGAGGGCTCCAACTGCTCTGCCTTTCACCGCCTGGCTCTGAAGGAGAGTCGCGAGCTGCGATCAGAGAGAAAAAAGACTACAAGTCTCTGGCAACAACTTCTTGACCCCAACGCCCTAACCTCCCAATATGAAAGAATTCATCTGTCAGGTTCAAGTCCTTCTGACGCTCCAGGAGTTAGAAAGGACACGTTCATTTAGGTAGACCAGGGGAGACTTAACATGACGCTGGGTAGAGCGCTGGCCTGTGGACTGAAGGGTCCCAGGTTCTTGTTTTTTAAGTTTTTTTTTATATATTATTGATTTTGATTTTTTACAGAGAGGAAGGGAGAGGGATAGAGTTAGAAACATCGATGAGAAAGAAACATCGATCAGCTGCCTCCTGCACACCCCCTACTGGGGATGTGCCCGCAACCAAGATACATGCCCTTGACCGGAATTGAACCTGGGACCCTTGAGTCCGCAGGCTGACACTCTGTCCACTGAGCCAAGCCGGTTAGAGCGTCCCCGGGTTTGATTCCAGTCAAGGGCACATGCCCAGGTTTTGGGCTCAATCCCCAGTAAGAGGACATGCAGGAGACAGCCGATCCATGATTCTCTCTCATCATCCATGTTTCTCTCTCTCTCCCCCTCTTCCTTCCTCTCTTAAGTCAATAATAATAAAAAGACTGAACTTTATTCATACTGATAGTGGGAAGGGCATGTAATGAGAACAGAGCCACAGTTGTCTAATAATTATTCACCTCCCTAACTACAGACAAGTTTTCTTACAGACCCTGGGAGACCAGGGGATGAAACAGGGCTGTAAAAAGGTAAGATGCCTCCATGGATCCATGACTCAGAAAAGAAACACAGTTTGGGAACAGGCCACGGACAGGACACACTTTGACTTGGTTGCTGTGCCCGGACCCTGACCCCCTCCGGGAGTTTTTCTCAGGAACGCTAACCATTCTCCGGTCCCAGGCACAGGCTGAGCCGTTTCTAACACCATAGATTAGCCACCTTGTTATCGGACTCGGAGCTCCTGAAGGCTGGACTGCAGACCCTCCCCTCCCCTTCCCATGTTACACTTGCAGCTCACAGCTGCACGTAGCTATCTTCTCCCTGGTGTGTATAACCAGCCAACTGGCGAGGGGGTCAGAGCAGAATTTCCAGGGTGATCAACTGCTTCCCGATACTGCAGGCATTATTGGAATAAACGCACATATGGCCGAAACCGGTTTGGCTCAGTGGCTAGAGTGTCGGCCTGCAGACTGAAAGGTCCCGGGTTTGATTCCGGTCAAGGGAATGTACCTGGGTTGCGGGCACATCCCCAGTAGGGAGGTGTGCAGGAGGCAGTTGATCGATGTTTCTCTCTCATCGATGTTTCTAGCTCTCTATCTCTCTCCCTTCCGCTCTGTAAAAAATCAATAAAATATATATTAAAACAAAACAAACAAAAAAAAACGCGCATGAGCCAACCCTGTCTCTGCTTAATTTGGCTGAAGTAGTGACAGGTGATCTCGGACCCACTGTGTCTGGTTTCAATACTACAAACATACATAGAGCACTCAGTCAGCACTAGGTACTGAGCTATGTTATTGGGCTACACATTCAACAGATATTTTGAGCATTTTTTTCCCTAGGCACTAGGGATACAAGGATGAACAAGGTGGCCATGATCATTTGACTCAAAGAGTTACAGTAGAGCAGGAGGGAAAAGGGTGACAGAAAAAATTTTGGAAAAAAAATTTGTAAAGGGAATAAATCGAAGGCTGAGATAGACAATAACTAAGGAAAGGGAGACGATTTCAGCTAGAGTAGGCTAATCTTTTTATATATATATATATATATTTTTTTTTTTTATTGATTTCAGAGAGGAAGGGAGAGGTAGAGAGAGATAGAAACATTAATGATGAGAGAGAATCACTGATCAGCTGCTTCCTACACGCCCCCTACTAGGGATCAAGCCCACAGCCCGGGCATGTGCCCTTGACCAGAATCGAATCTGGGACCCTTCAGTCTACAGTTCGACGCTCTATCCACTGAGCCAAACCAGCCAGGGCTACTGCTTATGAATTTATCTTCTCTAGGGAAAAATAAAAAGGAAGGAAGAGAAGAAAGACAAGAGCACCAATAGGCAAATCTAATACCTTAGTAACTACAGTCCATATATTATCTTCATGTTAGATTGTTCTAAGAACCATAAAAGTGTACTAATTTGCTCACAATACGCACAGCTGCAGAAATATTATTTGCATGTTATGTCGTTGTATAAATGTACACAAATGCCCTCCAGCTGTCCAGTTCTCTCCCTCATTTCTTAACCTCCATGAGCTGTACCCATACAAATCCTCGTCTCCTAAGGAGAGTGGGGAGTAGACCGAGTGGCAGGACGACCTTTGATTTTGGGGGAACACGCTTCCCGGAACTCACGTCGTCTTCCTCCAGGGTTTGAAGAAAGGCCTGCAGTCTGTCTGTTGTCTTTTCTGCTGCGAGAGACAGAATTTTCTGGTCCATCGCTGCACGTCAGGGCACTGGAAGGCAATCGTGTCAAGGCTGATGAAACTTCTAGAAGCAAACGTTTCTTTCTTTTCCCTCCTTCCCTCTCTCTTAACTGTGTATTTCACAGATATTATGGACAACACACACAGTGGATGATACGCAACAGGCTAAGGACTACTAACTTGTACCCGTTAGGGGATTCTTAGCCAAACAAAAGCATCTCGAGAATTAATTCCCTCGACTGTCCTTACTAAAAACATTTATTCTAATTAAGTGGATTCATCATTTTGCCCACATTTTTTTAATTTAATTTTTCTTTTTCTTTTTTTTTTTTATTCTCACCCGTGGATATTTTTCCATTGATTTTTAGGGAGAGTGGAAGAGAGAGGGAAAGACAGAGAGAAACATCGACTGCTTGTCTCCTGCACGGGTCCCGACTAGGGCCCGACCCAGGGAGGAGCCTGCAACCGAGGTACGTGCCCTTGACCGCAATCAAACCCAGGACCCTTTGGTCCGCAGGCCGCCGCTCTATCCACTGAGCAACACCGGCTAGGGTTTTGCCTACATTTTTATGTTTTTCTAGCATCTATCCATAACAAACTCATTTAACAGTATGTCAAATATTGCCGAAACCAGTTTGGCTCAGTGGATAGAGCGTCGGCTTGTGGATTGAAAGGTCCCAGGTTCGATTCCGGTCAAGGGCATGTACCTGGGTTGCGGGCACATCCCCAGTAGGAGATGTGCAGGAGGCAGCTGATCGATGTTTCTCTCTCATCGATGTTTCTAACTCTCTATCTCTCTCCCTTCCTCTCTGTAAAAAATCAATAAAATATATTAAAAAAAAAACAGTATGTCAAATATATAATAAATTATTACAAATAGTGCCCTAGTTGGTTTGGCTCAGTGGATAGAGCGTCACACTTCAGGCTGAAGGGTCCTGGGTTCGATTCTGGTCAGGGCACGTGCCTGGGTTGCAGGCTCGATCCCCAGTGTGGGGCGTGCAGGAGGCAGCCGATCGATGATTCTCTCTCATCACTGATGTTTCTATCTCTCTCTCCCTTCCTCTCTGAAATCAATAAAGAAATATATATATGTAAAAAAACCCCAAACATATAGACAAGAATGTGTATTATAATACGAAGTAAGATCTGGTAAAAGAATAAACAAGCTGCACTGTAAACGCAACGGCCAATTAAATGGTATAAAAACCAAGGAGACGAGCAATTAGGCTGAAGAAAGAAACACGTCCACATCTTCCCCGCAGCGGGCAGCGGGAACCGGGGGTCAGAGACTCAATGTGGATAAACTGACGGTGTCGGTGTCCGTCCCTGGGAGGACGACGGCACAGGGGGCCCCGAGACACTGATTTGGGGGAAATGAGGACAGAGTGTAAAGAGGGGCGCAGTGAGTAGGAAGGCTGGAAAGACAGGCTGGGGATAATCTATGCAAGACATTAAATGCCAGGTGCAGGGATTTGGGTTTGATTCTGCAAATAATAGAGAGCAACCAACATTTCTGGAGCCAGAGAGAGTCTGACAAGTTTGCGACAGCACAGGCGGCATCGGCGTGCAAAGCGCGGAGGCCGGGAGGTGACGGGGCTATCGCGGTGGCAGCGACGGAGGCCCGTATTCGGGTTCTTTAAGGGAAATTTAATTTTTTTTAAAATATATTTTACTGATTTTTTACAGAGAGGAAGGGAGAGGGAACGAGAGTTAGAAACATCGATGAGAGAGAAACATCGATCAGCTGCCTCCTGCACATCTCCCACTGGGGATGTGCCCGCAACCCAGGTACATGCCCTTGACCGGAATCGAACCCAGGACCTTTCCGTCCGCAGGCCGACGCTCTATCCACTGAGCCACACCAGTTTTGGCGAAATTTAATTTTTTTAAATACATATTTTATTGATTTTTTACAGAGAAGAAGGGAGAGAGAAATCGATCAGCTGCCTCCTGCACATCTCCCACTGGGGATGTGCCCGCAACCCAGGTACATGCCCTTGACCGGAATCGAACCCAGGACCTTTCCGTCCGCAGGCCGACGCTCTATCCACTGAGAGAAACCAGTCAGGGCTGAATAAAGCACTTTCGATGTTTCTCTTTGAAGTTATCATTTTTTCTTTCATTACAAAATCCGTGTTATTAACCGATACACCTAGTAAATGTCCAGGCTCAGTTTATCTCGGACGTGCTCACGCACAGTCGCGGGGGGGGAGAAGCGGCGCTTGAACTCGAACGTGGGACCGCAGAGTGAGCATGCGCAGTGCGGGCTGGGGGGCCCTGCTGGGGAGGCCGGGAGAGGGGACGAATGAAGCGATCGATGGTCTTTGCATCCGAAGGTCTGGAAGGCAGAGAGAGGGGTCCCACTCCGTTTGCCATTGGAGGTGCCAGGGATCCCTCAGATTTTGGTAGTTTCTTGTGAGAAACCCCAGCATTTAGTGCATAGTTTGGGAAAGCAGTAAATGCTCCATAAATGTTTAAATATTTGCAGTAAAGCAAAGAGCAAGCGGGAGAGGACAGAGAGTCTATCGCCTATTCCTTTATTCATGAGGATTATTTCAAGCTGATGAATATTCTATTAAGTCCCTCCCCTGAGATTCCCCACGTGCAAGAGAGAGATAAATACCCTCAATGCAAAGGACCCAGTGCCCCCTTCCCCCCAGGGGAGCATGCCCGGGCCATTGCTCCTTCCTCCCCTCTAAGGGACCCCACGAGACTTGCAACCAGGGGAGCGGGGGGCAGCGGCAGCTTA
>NW_006285487.1:327942-328943 GCF_000327345.1 Myotis davidii
CCGGCGCCCCCCCCCCCCCCCGAACCTGTGTCCACGGCCCCCTTTTCTCTGAGTTCCCAGCGAGCCAAACCAGCCCAGCCTGTGGGCTCCCCTTGCTTCTTCCACACCCAACATGTCAAACTCAAAGGCTAACACAGGCCAAATAAACGAGGCGTGTGCCCCGCGGGCCATGCGAGTTTGACATGCTTGTTCTACACCCTGCCTTGTTTCACTGTCCAAATTGTGTTGGTTTTTTAAAATATATTTTATTGATTTTTTTTTTACAGAGAGGAAGGGAGAGGGATCGAGAGTTAGAAACATCCATGAGAGAGAAACATCGATCAGCTGCCTCCTGCACACCTCCTACTGGGGATGTGCCCGCAACCAAGGTACATGCCCTTGACCGGAATCGAACCTGGGACCCTTCAGTCCGCAGGCCGACACTCTATCCAGTGAGCCAGACCGTTTAGGGCCCTAATTGTGTTTTTGCCGCAGCCAATAAATTCTTGCTTGCTTTGCGGCAAGAAAGAGAAAAAGAAAGAAAAGAAAAATGAGGATTATTTCACATTTTTCTATCTCCTCAGCCCTTAGCAGATAACCTCACTGTCATCAGCATCAATTCCTTCCTTCAGCCCCCTAGCAATGGGACCATGTGCCTCCGAGCCCTCCCTGGCCTGGGAGAATTATTCCTGGCCAGAGGCAGTGACCAGACTCTTGCCCCAGGGGCTGCTCCCAGGAAACCGAGGTGATGTCACCTTC
Organism: Myotis davidii; assembly: GCF_000327345.1. NCBI lineage: Eukaryota > Metazoa > Chordata > Mammalia > Chiroptera > Vespertilionidae > Myotis > Myotis davidii. The sequence continues at coordinate 328,681 of NW_006285487.1, forward strand.
CCCAGGAGTGGGGTGAGGGGGCGGGGGCAGGTGTGACTTCCCTGGGCAGTGACACCAGTGTGGCTCTCACTTCTAGAGGAGGGGGCAGCCTCGTGTGCTGAATGATGGGAGGGCTTTAGAGTGCCTGGGTCTCCAATCCTTACCAGCTGTGTGGCTTTCAGCTCAGTTTCCTGTTCTGTAACAAGGGGGATTGTACCCTGGCTGGTTTGGCTCAGTGGATAGAGTGTCGGCCTGCAGACTGCAGGGGCCCGGGGTCGATTTCG
>NW_006285487.1:329002-336032 GCF_000327345.1 Myotis davidii
AAAAATATATATATATATATGGGGGAGGGGGGTATACTCTGCCTCACATCTGGAAGGACTAGGAGTGAGATAACATTCCTCAGGCCCCTGCCACAGTGCAGAACGGGGGCACAGCAAATGCGGGCCTCCTCCATCCCTGCCCCCAGCCTGGCACAGGTGCCCGGGCCAATGAGGGCAGCGTCTCTCCTTGAACAATGGCACTGCTGTTGTTCCAGCCAGAGGAGGCAGACGTGAATGTGAGTCTTGAGACGGGAAGGGCAGGGCCGAGGCAGGAGAAGGGGCTGTGAAAAGTCGATGCCGGAGAAAGCCCCGCTCCTGGACAGGGGCCTTTTGGCCTGTTGGCCTCCTGAAAAGCTCTGTTATGGGGCAACCCGTAAGCGACGACCACCAGAGCCAAAGGGTAGAATTTCAGAGCCTTGATTAGCTGGCCAGCGACTGCAGTTACAGCACCACGCCGGAGCAGGGACCGAACTGCAGCCCCGACCAGATGTAGAAGCGAGCTTTTATTCACCAAAACCACAAAACGGTTGGCTAAACACACACAAAGTTCATCGCTCCATTTCTCAACACAGGTCACAGACTCATACCTTTGAAAGGCCACAGGTTACAGACTCTTACCCCCGAAAGGTTACAGACTCATACCTTAGAAAGGTTAGGCTCTTGCCCTAACCGGTTTGGCTCAGTGGATAGAGCGTCAGCCTGCGGACTGAAAGGTCCCAGGTTCGATTCCGGTCAAGGGCATGGACCGGGGTGGCGGGCACATCTCCAGTAGGGAGGTGTGCAGGAGGCAGCTGATCGATGTTTCTAACTCCCTATCTCTCTCCCTTCCTCTCTGTAAAAAATCAATAAAATATATTTTTTAAAAAAGAAAAAGAAAAAAAAGAAAGGTTAGGCTCTTCACCCCTGGCTAAACCATGACTGGCTTGTAAAAAATGTTAAGAGGGAGCTGTGGTCTTTGCCACAGAGCCAGAAACTGCGATGACCTAATTTAACTGTAACCTTCTATTGTTCCTAAGCCCTGGAGCATTTATTACAGCTCTGAGCGGCCCAGCTCTGAGGAGAGACCTCCTTGAAAGTGGTGTTATGCACTTAATTGTTTCCGCCCCCCCCCGCCCCCAAATTCATATGTCACAGTCCTCTCCCCTAGTTCGTCAGAATGTGACTTGTGTTTGGAGGCAGGTGAAAGGTTCGGAGTGAGCCGGGGTCATGCCCCTGTGACATGCGGCCATGATCAAAAGAGATTTTATTTTATTTTTGTTCATCCTCACCCGAGGATATTTTTCCATTGGTTTTTAGAGAGAGTGGAAGAGAGAGGGAGAGACAGAGAGAAACATCGATGTGAGAGAAACACATCGATGGGTTGCCTCTTGCCCCAACCAAGGCCCAGGCCGGGGAGCAGCCTGCAACCGAGGTACGTGCCCTTGACTGGAATTGAACCCGGGACCCTTCGGTCTGCAGGCCGAGGCTCTATCCCCTGAGCCAAACGAGATTTCTATTTCACGCACCTGGGTGCAGGTGGGCCGAGTCTGAGGAAGGAATCGGCGGAGAATGCAGGGAGAGAGAGGTTTTTATTAATCCTGGCTGGCTTGCAAGCTGTTCTGCTGACATAAGGGTCCAGTCGTCCCTGGTTCCTCCCCGTGCCAGGTGTCTGGTGGTTATCTGGCCTACGCCGTGCTCAAGGTTGCGAGCCTTCTGCATGGTATCTGCTAAGCACAGTAAGTTTTCTCTCCCCGTTTTATTCTCTTTAACCCAGTGGTTCTCAACCTTCCTCATGCCGCGACCCTTTCATACAGTTCCTCATGATGTGGTGACCAATTTCATTGTTACAAATTGAACATAATGAAAGCATAGTGATTCTCAATGTCTCCCTCCCTCTCATTCTCTCTTTCCTTTCCTCTTTCTCTCTCTCAAAAATATATAAAAAATTTTAAAAAGCATATCGCCCAGCCAGCGTGGCTCAGTGGTTGAGCATCAACCTATGACCCACAGGGTCACAGTTTGATTCCCGATCAGGGCACATGCCCGGGTTGCGGGCTCGATCCTCAGTGAGGGGTGTGCAGGAGGCAGCCGATCCATGATTCTCTCTCATCACTGATGTTTCTCTCTCTCTCCCTCTCCCTTCCTCTCTGAAATCAATTTTTAAAAAGAAGTGGTCGACTGGACCCAGAGCAGGCTCCTACCACAGCACAAGCTGCCTAGAAGGGGGTCGGCGTATCTAGTCTTGTCTCCCCCACTCAGCCTAACCAGCTACCTTTCCCCACTGGCTGTGGAGGTGACAGCTCCCTCGCCAGGCCCCGCGGGGCTATAGGACAGGGTGGCAGGTCTGGATTCCCCCAAGCTGCCATTGCATCGGGAATCACCTTTAAAATCTCTCTGTGCCTCCTGCAAGCCTTCCTCTGGGTGTGAGCTCCCGGAGCCGCCTGGGAGGAGGGAGAGGGCAGGGAGAGGGGAAGGGGGGGGGGCTGGCCCACATCCCACCCCCAAAGCCCGGCTTCCACATGGCTGGGCAAGAACTCCGGGCAGACCACACAAAGGAGGGCTTTGAGGTGACTCCAGCCAGGCCGGGCCGCCCCCCTCACCCCCCTGGTGCTGTGCGTGCCCCAATCTGGGCCTCCCGTGAGCCTGATATAACAGGAAATCATGGGCCCTGAGCAGTTCCTTGTGACATTCTAATCCCAGCCTGCTGACGGGACCACGCCCCCGGCGGAGGCGACCGCCAGGGCTCCCCCAGGACACAGCCACCAACAAGGTGGCCCCAAGAGGAGCTGCTGGCCGGGCAGGTAAGTCAGCCAGGGGCCCAGCTGGGCAGGGGGAGTCCAGGATTACTGTGGAGTCAGGGATGGGGGGGCGGTTGGGTGTGAGGCTGAGCCAGACGGGCCTGTTGGCAGACTTAGCACAGAAGTATCAATGAAATGTGAATGTGAATTTAAATAAGGAATTTCAGCCGAAGGACAACAAATGCCCCAGGTGACTGTGATGCGTGGGAAAGTTTGAGATCCGCTGTTCTGAGACCAGATCTGCAATTTCTCCATCCCCTGCTGCCCCGACCCCCTCTCCCAGGACAGAGGCCCAGGACGCAGGCTCCTAGAGGCAGCATGTCAGGGGGGGTGAGTACCCCTGCGCCCTGGGGCTCCCCTCCACCCACCTTCCCCCCGCCCAGGCCCCTCCCTGCGTCTCCACACCTGGTCTGCCCACAGTCATGGGCGTTCTCCCCTACAACCTCTCTGTGGCCCTGGACGCCGCCCACAGCCCACAGCGAGGAGGCTTACCAGCCCCCTTGGGCCGGAGCCCTAGGGTAGGGTCCCCGCCGGCCATGGGCTCGGCTGGCTCAGGCTGATGGGAACCTGTCACTGCTTTTTCCTGACGCCTGCAGGCCGGCACCTTCCGAGAGGTCCCCGAAGAGGAACAGCAGCTGCGTGCCCAGCTGGAGCGGCTCACGCCCAAGGACCACGGGCCTGTCTTTGGCCAGTGCAGCGAGCTGCCCCCACACACCTTGCAGAAGGTGAGGTGGCCCCGGGTGTGGGGGAAGCAGCAGGGGGGGATGTTGATGGCCTCCTCCCTGCTGGAGGCAGCGTCCTGCCCCGGCTCTCCGGGTTGTCCTGAACCTCATGGGCTGGCCTGTGCTAGGGGCCCTCCTGGAGGTCATCAGCCGGCCTCTCCATGTCTACAGCCCCCAGGGTCCCTGAGACCAATGCAGGACCTGGGGCCTCCGGCCAGGGATAGTCCTAGACTCTGATATTAGTGACTTTTTTAAAAAAATCATTTTTACTGACTTCAAAGAGGAAGGGAGAAGTAGAGAAATAGAAACATCAATGATGAGAGAGAATTGTTGATCGGCTGCCTCCTGCACGCCCCCTCCTGGGGATCGAGCCTGCAACCTGGGCATGTGCCCTTGACTGGAATCGAACCCAGGACCCTTCAGTCCACAGGCCGATGCTCTAGCCCCTGAGCCAAACCAGTCAGGGATGGGGCTATTTTTAAAAAAATAATTTTTTTTGATTGATTTCAAAGAGGAAGGGAGAGGGAGAGAGAGAGAGAAGCATCAATGATGAGAATCATGGACCGACGGCCTCCTGCATGCCCCCTGCTGGGCATCGAGCCTGCAACCCGGGCATGTGCCCTGACCGGGAATCGAACCGTGACCTCCTGGTTCATAGGTGAAAAACACAGTGTCCTTCGAGGACTGGGCAGAGGGCTAACCAGGGTTCCCCTAAGTGCAGGCTGTTCCGCTGACAGACATTCAGACCTTTGGCTACGTCCTGCCAACAAGCCGGGCTGGGCAGATGGACAGATGGACCTAATGTTCTCCCAACACAACCAGGTGGCCCCAGCGCTGCCTGATGCTGCCCTGTGGGTGGAGCAGCGAGGGCCCAGCTGCTGCCCCTGGGAGGTCTTACTCACCCTGTGTGCAGGTCTCACCCTGTGTGCGGGTCTCACTCACCCTGTGTGCGGGTCTCACCCTGTGTGCGGGTCTCACCCGGTGTGCGGGTCTCACCCTGTGTGCGGGTCTCCGCACTCACCGTGGGCAGGTCTCACCCTGTGTGTGGGTCTCACCCTGTGTGCAGGTCTCACCTTGTATGCAGGTCTCACCCTGTGTGCAGGTCTCACCCACCCTGCAGGTCTCACCCTGTGTGCAGGTCTCACCCTGTGTGCAGGGGTCTCCCCGTGTGCGGGGCTCACCCTGTGTGCGGGGCTCACCCTGTGTGCAGGGCTCACCCGGAGTGCAGGTCTCACCCTGTGTGCGGGTCTCACTCACCCTGTGTGCAGGTCTCACTCACCCTGTGTGTAGGTGTCACCCTGTATGCAGGTCTCACCCTGTGTGCAGGTCTCTCTCACCCTGTGTGCGGGTCTCACTCACCCTGTGTGCGGGTCTCACCCTGTGTGCAGGGCTCACCCTGTGTGCAGGTCTCACCCAGTGTGCAGGTCTCACCCTGTGTGCAGGTCTCACCCTGTGTGCAGGTCTCACCCTGTGTGCAGGTCTCACCCTGTGTGCAGGTCTCACCCTGTGTGCAGGTCTCACCCTGTGTGCAGGTCTCACCCTGTGTGCAGGTCTCACCCTGTGTGCAGGTCTCACCCTGTGTGCAGGTCTCACCCTGTGTGCAGGTCTCACCCTGTGTGCAGGTCTCACCCTGTGTGCAGGTCTCACCCTGTGTGCAGGTCTCACCCTGTGTGCAGGTCTCACCCTGTGTGCAGGTCTCACCCTGTGTGCAGGTCTCACCCTGTGTGCAGGTCTCACCCTGTGTGCAGGTCTCACCCTGTGTGCAGGTCTCACCCTGTGTGCAGGTCTCACCCTGTGTGCAGGTCTCACCCTGTGTGCAGGTCTCACCCTGTGTGCAGGTCTCACCCTGTGTGCAGGTCTCACCCTGTGTGCAGGTCTCACCCTGTGTGCAGGTCTCACCCTGTGTGCAGGTCTCACCCTGTGTGCAGGTCTCACCCTGTGTGCAGGTCTCACCCTGTGTGCAGGTCTCACCCTGTGTGCAGGTCTCACCCTGTGTGCAGGTCTCACCCTGTGTGCAGGTCTCACCCTGTGTGCAGGTCTCACCCTGTGTGCAGGTCTCACCCTGTGTGCAGGTCTCACCCTGTGTGCAGGTCTCACCCTGTGTGCAGGTCTCACCCTGTGTGCAGGTCTCACCCTGTGTGCAGGTCTCACCCTGTGTGCAGGTCTCACCCTGTGTGCAGGTCTCACCCTGTGTGCAGGTCTCACCCTGTGTGCAGGTCTCACCCTGTGTGCAGGTCTCACCCTGTGTGCAGGTCTCACCCTGTGTGCAGGTCTCACCCTGTGTGCAGGTCTCACCCTGTGTGCAGGTCTCACCCTGTGTGCAGGTCTCACCCTGTGTGCAGGTCTCACCCTGTGTGCAGGTCTCACCCTGTGTGCAGGTCTCACCCTGTGTGCAGGTCTCACCCTGTGTGCAGGTCTCACCCTGTGTGCAGGTCTCACCCTGTGTGCAGGTCTCACCCTGTGTGCAGGTCTCACCCTGTGTGCAGGTCTCACCCTGTGTGCAGGTCTCACCCTGTGTGCAGGTCTCACCCTGTGTGCAGGTCTCACCCTGTGTGCAGGTCTCACCCTGTGTGCAGGTCTGCGGTGGCCGAGAAGGTGCGGGGCAGGGACCGCGCTTTCTTCCTGCGCTTCATCCGAGCCCGCAAGTTCCACGTGGGGCGCGCCTACCAGCTGCTCAGAGGTGAGGCCACGCTGGGAAGCTGGGGGGAGGAGAGGAGGGGAGGAGGGTGGGGATGACCCTCACGCAGCCACAGCTCACACCGACCCCTCTGCGTCCCTCCAATTCCCTGCCCGGCGAGTCTCTGAGCCGCCCTATCTTTCCCCCTAAAACTGTCAGATATGGGCGATCCCGCTCAGCTGTGACAATGAATGAATGAATGAGTGAATGAATGAATGAGTGAATGAATGAATGAGTGAATGAATGAATGAATGAATGGGGCAGGACCAGATTCCTAGAGATCTGGTTCCTCTCCTCTCTCTCAGTCTTAGGACTCAATGAGTAGAACCGTGTTAACGTAAAAACCATCAAACCTGTAGAGAATTTTTGTGACTTTATTGGAGCCAAACTGTGGACATATTCAGGGAAGCAGAACCTCAATGGATTGAGATAGTGCTCCGGAGAATGGCGGGTGACATCTGTATTTATACATGGCAATCGAAGGAAGGGACGTAGGTGGGTTACAGGAAATCCACTGGTGATAGACTAGAGAGGCGGGAGAAAGGAAAGCAGGGAAACCCCTGGGATTGGATAAAAAGTGAAATGATAGCCACATACTCAGGTGGGTGCAGGATCAATTCACATGATAATGAAGGAATTGGGGTATCTGTCCTGGCGCTGAGCACATTTGGTTGTGCCCCAGGGGCTGCAGAAAAAGGAAAGTTATAAGTTACCCAGACATTTCAAGGATGTGTTATTATAGATGCAAAGAGACACATAGGCTCAGTTAAGGTAAAGGTTGACCTTGTCAGTGAAGATACCGGCCTATGACGTAACTGCCCACCATAACTGCTTTTAGTTTCCAATTTGGGGTG
>NW_006285487.1:336368-337446 GCF_000327345.1 Myotis davidii
GGCCCAGGCACAGTAGGTTGTGCCCCAAGGGGTCCAGAAAAAGGGAAGTTACAAGTTACCCAAACATTTCAAGGGTATGTTATTATAGATGCAAAAAGATAAATAGGCTCCATTAAGGTAAAGGTTGACCTTGTCAGGGAAGATACCGGCCTAGGACGTAACTGCCCACCATCACTGCTTTTAGTTCAAGTGTAATTTCAGACCATCCCTTGTGGTGACTTTAGGTCTCTGAGTTTGCAAGACCGCCACGCAGGCCTCCTCTGAGCCTGTCAGGTCAGCATGTAGCCCCTTTTTTCCACAACCAAATCCCCCAAATTGGTTGCCCAAAGAGGGGAGAAGTCCCCCGCCCCCCGAGGCTAGGCTTTGGCTCTGGGGCTCTGCGGGGAAGGTGGGCATGGGTGCCTGCTCCCTGCAGGTGCCTAACGCTCATGCAGAGAGTGGGCAGAAGATGGTGCCAGGCTGGGCAGGGCCCTGAAGACTGGCCCTGCTGGCCCACGGAGACAGGCTCCCCCCGGAAATGGAGGCCGTGGTGCTGGTGGAAGTTGGGGTCCTGGGCAGGCCCTTCGCAGGCCGAGTCTCCTGTTCTTGCTTCTAACTTCCTCCCCCAGATGTTCATTCAGGGCCGGGTGTGCCATCTGCTGGTTTAGGCCAATGGTGGGCAAACTGCGTCTCGGCAACCTGCGGCTCGCGAGCCACATGGGGCTCTTTGGCCCCTTACGTGTGGCTCTTCCACAAAATACCGCCTTCTGCGCATGGGCCACGACGTTTCAATCGCACTGTACATGTGCGCCCGCACGTAGTATTTTGTGGAAGAGCCACACTCAAGGGGCCAAAGAGCCGCATGTGGCTCGAGAGCCGCGGTTTGCCGATCCCGGGTTTAGGCCAAAGGGTGCGGCCGAGAATAATGCAGACCAGAACGGCTGCCCTCACGCACTTCACATTCTAATGTGAAAACACTAACGCAGATAAAGTAAAAATATGTAACCTGGCCGGCGTGGCTCAGGGGTTGAGGGGTTGAGAGCGTGATAATAAAAGGGGATAATGGAAAAATAGAAGCCGAAACCGGTTTGGCTCAGTG
>NW_006285487.1:338928-339919 GCF_000327345.1 Myotis davidii
TCTCCTACTGGGGATGTGCCCGCAACCCAGGTACATGCCCTTGACCGGAATCGAACCCGGGACCCCTCAGTCCGCAGGCTGACCCTCCATCCACTGAGTCAAACCGGTTTCGGAACGGCCTAGCCTAGAGTCTGGATTCCCACAGCAATTATCCCAGAGAGGGGGTGTCCTGCTCGGTCCCATGCAGGCCTTGGGATCCCCTCCCCCCCAGGATGGGCTGGCTCCCTGAGGGGCCCCTCTATTCTCCCTGCGCCAGGCTACGTGCACTTCCGGCTGCAGTACCCCGAGCTCTTTGACAGCCTGTCCCTGGAGGCCGTCCGCTGCACCGTCGAGGCCGGCTACCCCGGCGTCCTCTCCAGTCGGGACAAGTACGGCCGAGTGGTCATGCTCTTCAACATCGAGCACTGGGACTGCGAAGAAATCACCTTCGACGAGGTCAGCGAGTCCCTCACACAGGCTGGGCTGGGCTCCCTCCCCCACCCCTGGCCTCTGTGGGGCTGTCACTCTGCGAGGTGGGGGAAGGGGAGGAGGAGGCAGGCAGCCAAGGCCGCCAGGCCCTGTCCAGCTGGGGGAGAACTAACTCCTAGGGTGGCCAGGGCAGCTGGGAAACCCAGCAGCTTTGCAGGCAGGGCCAGCTGGCCAAGGGTCCCGGTGTCCCTGCCAAGCGGGGTGATAGCTGTGGGCCACGAGCTGGGCCGGAAGCTGAGAGCCACAAAGAACAGGGAGAGCGGGGAGGGGTTCTGGGGAGCACAGGCAGGTTCCAGCCTCGTTAGCAGCCTGAGGTCTTGGCATTGACATGTAGGCGATGCCATGGGTCAAGCTCTTTTTTTTTTTAAAGCTAAATCTTTAATTTTTTTAAATATATTTTATTGATTTTTCACAGAGAAGAAGGGAGAGATAGAGAGTTAGAAACATCGATGAGAGAGAAACATCGATCAGCTGCCTCCTGCACACCTCCTACTGGGGATGTGCCCGCAACCCAGGCACATGC
>NW_006285487.1:340630-341133 GCF_000327345.1 Myotis davidii
CACGGTTGGATTCCCAGTTGGGCCACATGCCCGGTTGCAGGCCATCCCATCCCCAGTGTGGGGCGTGCAGGAGGCAGCCGATCCGTGATTCTCTCTCATCATTGATGTTTCTCTCTCTCTCTCCCTCTCCCTTCCTCTCTGAAATTAATAAAAAAAATATTTTTTAAAAAGCCTTGGCAAATAAAATGAAGTTTAAAGGGGACAGGGAGAGGCATGCTGGCATCTCACCATGGCTGGGACACTCACGGTTATTTCTTGGGACCCATTCACAGAGGGGGGAGTGTCCCAGCTCTAAGCCGGTGATGGTGGGTGACAAGTGACCTCCGATAAGGGTGTACCAGTCGGCCCCCCCCTGCCAGGACCTGGTCGCTGCGGCCGGGGCTGGCAGCCTGTTCGCTGTGCCCAGATCTTGCAGGCCTATTGCTTCATCCTGGAGAAGCTGCTGGAGAACGAGGAGACGCAGATCAACGGCTTCTGCATCGTGGAGAACTTCCGCGGCTTCA
>NW_006285487.1:341291-341846 GCF_000327345.1 Myotis davidii
GGAGCTAAGAATGGGCCACAAAGGGCAACACCAACCACAGACACTTGCGTGGTGATCGACAGTGGGCCAGGGATTCACGTTCATTAACTCACCTACCCGGAGAGAGCATCCTTCGTTGCTTCCTGCTTCGTTTTTTCCACATTTTTTACTTTTATTTTTTTAATTTATATATATATATTTAAATATATTTTACCCTTGCTTCTGTTAGCCTAACACAATTGCTTGCTTGTCTGTCTTTCCTGATAACTGAACAGGATAGTGAAGGAAGGGAATCTGTCTGCTCATCAGAGCACAATGTATTGTTTGTGCATGATATTTTATCTGGAATGATACTAGGAATAGAAAAGCAAGCCTTCACTTTAGTGGAACAAATACAAGTTTTATTAATGTCTCCAAATAATATCTTAAGAAGTTTTCTGTTAATCTAATATAGTCTTGGGTACTGGGGTAGAGAAAGAGAAAAGATACATATTACATAATCTTTACCTTCACATATGAACCACACAATATTCACCTTCCCCCTTGACCACATAACATTTATGACATAATTAGAGA
>NW_006285487.1:360467-361378 GCF_000327345.1 Myotis davidii
AGGAAGGTCATTTGAAGAAGAGTAAGATGCACAGATGTTCAATAATTAGAAGTTTGCTCTGCCCTATAGCGAGGTGATAAAAAGTTATTTCTGGTGACAACTCTTATTACGGGCAAGGCCCCTAATTTAAATTCTTCTAGGTAGTTAAGGGGGGTGGGGCAGAAATTTTTCTTGAGCCTGAGGGGGTCTCGGTTGCCTTTAGCTCAAAATAATCCACCTAGCACAGAGGAACATCTTGGGGTGACTCGTTCTGGTCTCCTATACTCTCAATTAAAACGTAACACGTTGTTCTAGCCAGTTTGGCTCAGTGGATAGTGTCGGCCTCTGGGCTGAAAGGTGCCGGATTTGATACTGGTCAGGGCACCTGCCCGGGTTTCGGGCTCGATTCCCAGTAGGGGGTGTGCAGGAGGCAGCCGATCCGTGAGTCTCTCTCATCATTGATGTTTCTCTCTCTCTCTCCCTCTCCCTTCCTCTCTGAAATTAATAAAAAAAATATTTTTTAAAAAGCCTTGGCAAATAAAATGAAGTTTAAAGGGGACAGGGAGAGGCATGCTGGCATCTCACCATGGCTGGGACACTCACGGTTATTTCTTGGGACCCATTCACAGAGGGGGGAGTGTCCCAGCTCTAAGCCGGTGATGGTGGGTGACAAGTGACCTCCGATAAGGGTGTACCAGTCGGCCCCCCCCTGCCAGGACCTGGTCGCTGCGGCCGGGGCTGGCAGCCTGTTCGCTGTGCCCAGATCTTGCAGGCCTATTGCTTCATCCTGGAGAAGCTGCTGGAGAACGAGGAGACGCAGATCAATGGCTTCTGCATCGTGGAGAACTTCCGGGGCTTTACGCTGCAGCAGGCTGCGGGGCTGCGGGCCGCCGACCTCAGGAAGATGGTGGACATGCTCCAGGTGAGGCCTC
>NW_006285487.1:362217-364147 GCF_000327345.1 Myotis davidii
TGTGATGATTACATTTTTTTTGGAGAGTGTGTGTATGAGTGTGTGTGTATGTATGTGTTCTTTTATATGCTTAGAAAATAAAAACACACCCAGTCTCTTCACAGTGCCTATCTTGGGAAGTCTTTATCCATTCTTCTATATTTTTTTAATCCTCATCTGAGGATATTTTCCATTGATTCTTGGAGAGCGCGTGGAAGAGAGAGGGAGAGACCGAGAGAAACATTGATGAGAGACACATCGATAGGTTGCCTCCTGCACGAGCCCAGACCAGGGCCCGGGCCGAGGAGGAGCCTGCAACCGAGGTCTGTGCCCTTGGCCGTCATCAGGTGCATCTCTCCATCCCAGGGGTTCTCAAACCGGGGTCACGTGCTTACAGGACTGAGCAATTGATACTAAAACATTCCATTTTAGTTTTTCTTTCTAAACTAAGAAGCTTGGTGCTAGTCATCATAGAATTCCCAATAACAATTTGAACTTTATTCTTTTTCAAAATGTATATTTTCATTGATTTCAGAGATGAAGGGAGAAGGAGAGAGAGATAGAAGCATTAATGATGAGAGAGAATCATCGATCAGCTGCCTCCTGCACGCCCTGCACTGGGAATCGAGCCCGCAACCAGGCATGTGCCCTGACCGTGAATCAAACGGTGACCTCCTGGTTCATAGGTTGACGCTCAACCACTGAGCCCCGCTGGCAGGGCCATGAGTCCTTCCTTAGAGCTCATCTTAAGTCAGCTGTCCGTGTACCTGGGGAAGGAAGGCGGGGATGGGTGGGGGACAGTGAGCACGACAGAGGTGTCCCTGTGGTCTGTGATAGTTTGCAGTCACTCAGCAGGCAAGTGGGTTTGAAAAGCCCGGTCCCTGCCGAAACCGGTTTGGCTCAGTGGATAGAGCGTCGGCCTGTGGACTGAAAGGTCCCAGGTTCGATTCCGGTCAAGGGCATGTGCCTGGGTTGCGGGCAGGTTCATAGGTTGACGCTCAACCACTGAGCCCCGCTGGCGGGGCCATGAGTCCTTCCTTAGAGCTCATCTTAAGTCAGCTGTCCATGCACCTGGGGAAGGAAGGCGGGGATGGGTGGGCGACAGTGAGCATGCAGAGGTGTCCCTGTGGTCTATGATAGTTTGCAGTCACTCAGCAGACAAATGGGTTTGAAAAGCTCGGTCCCCTACAAACCCAGCGAGGCTACCATTTCATTTCTTCACGCCATCGAAGCCGGAGGTTTCATGCAGCATCGGGGAGAGGGCTGGGCTGCATGGCCTCTGGGGCTTCCTCTCTGGGGGGGGGAGGGGTGAAGCCAGGGCTCCCCAGTTGGTGGCCTGGGGCTGGAACCTTCAGGGGGCTGTCCCTGTGCCTTGGGGAGGGAGAGGGAGTGGGGGAGTAAGCGGGGACCTCTGAGGCCATTGGGGTGCTCCCTGTCCCCGCAGGACTCCTTCCCAGCACGGTTCAAGGGGAGGGAGAGAGAGAAACATCAATGATGAGAGCGATTCATTGATCGGCTGCCTCCTGCATGTCCCCTTCTGGAGATCGAGTCCACAACCTGGGCATGTGCCCTTGACCGGAATCGAACCTGGGACCCTTCAGTCCACAGGCCGACGCTCTATCCACTGAGCCACACCGGCCATGGCTGTTCGGTGACTTTTGATGAGGGCATCCTAGGGCCCCCCAGATCAGTTCTATCTCTGCTTTCCTGCAGGTCTTTGTCCACGGAGATGACCTCTCCGGCTTCTTCCAGGAGGTCGACAAGGACATCCTGCCCACCGACTTTGGGGGCTCCCTGCCCAAGTACGACGGCAAGGTGGTGGCTGAGCAGCTCTTCGGCCCGCGGGCCCACGCGGAGAACACGGCCTTCTGAGGACACTCCTGCCTCCGACCCGTAGTTAGCATCCCTGAGCCTCTCCCCAGTGCCCCGGACCCAGAGGCTGGGAAAAGCG
>NW_006285487.1:364480-367121 GCF_000327345.1 Myotis davidii
AAGAAGAATTGGGGCCCTAGGCGGTTCGGCTCAGTGGATAGTGTCAGCCTGCAGATAGAAGGATCCTGGGTTCAATTCCGGTCAAGGGCATGGACCTCGGTTGCAGGCTCCTCCCCAGCCTGGGCCCTGGTTGGGGCGCATGCAGGAGGCAACCCATCGATGTGTTTCTCTCACATCGATGTTTCTCTCTGACGTTCCCTCCCTCTTCCACTCTCCCTAAAGGTCAATGGGAAAATATCCTCGGGTGAGGAATAATAATAATAATAATAATAATAATAATAAAATACATATCTTGTTTAAAAAAAGACGACGATGATGACTGGGGGACAATTACATTCTTACTGTCTTTGAAGCTTTGGGATAATGGCGTGTGTGAGGTTGTTTCCAAGACTCTACGTTTCATAATGATTTCCTTTGCAAAGAGAGTTTTGCTACTTAAGAGCCGTGAAAACAGGCCAGGAGGGGGTAGAAGCGCGAGTGATCTGGGGGCACCGGAACCTGGGCAGCCAGCAGGCAGTGAGGGCTTCCCACGTGGAGGCAGGCTTGCGGCCGCTCCATTTTGGGGTGGCCTGCTCCCCTCAGGCAGGTGCAGGCTGGTGCGGGCAGCGATGGCCAGCTGTGTCCCCCTCCTCCTGTCTGTGGGTTCTCTCCAGCAAAAGCTACTCTATAGCCTCATCCTGAGGGATTTCCTACAACATCTGGAGCTGAGGCGGCCAGGAGCTGACAAGTGAGTTTGCTGACTGTGGGTGGACACCGCCCCCTGCTGGCCATGCCCTGGTACTGCCCCCCCCCGCTCAGAGACCAGCTGTGTCCCAAGACCATGAATGTTAATGTTACATCTGACATGCTCGGCCTCACAAAATCCCAGCTGCCTCCACGCGGGGTGCCTACAAGTGGCCACCGTCACCGTAACAGTAAGAGAGGAAGCGGGGCCCAGCCGGTGTGGCTCAGTGGTTGAGCATCGACCGGTCTATGAACCAGGAGGTCAGGGTTTGATTCCCGGTCAGGGCACATGCCTGGATGGAGGGCTCGGTCCCCAGTTGTGGGGTGTGCGGGAGGCAGCTGAAGGAGGGCTCGGTCCCCAGTGTGGGGGGTGTGCGGGAGGCAACTGATGGATGATTCTCATCACTGATGTTTCTCTCTCTCCCTCCCTGAAATCAACAAAAATATATTTTAAAAAGAGAGGCAGAGGGACAATAAGATAGCCTTTTTGAAAGCCACCCACACAACTTGACTTCAATGACAACTACCTGCTGCCCAGGACCGCTTCCTTTCTGGAGACACGTGGATGAAGCAGGAATTCATCTCTGCCACCCCACGTGGGCCTCGGGGGAGGCTGGGTTAGCTGATGGAGGCAGCTGGTTAAGGTGGGTGGAGGTCTCTGCAGGGAAACGGGCTGCCAGGTTTTGCCTGGCGAAGAGGGGAGACCACTCTGCGTGCAGGCACCCGGGGTGGGGAGCATGCGAGCTCTCCTGGCTGTGCTGGTGCCTGGCCCGGGGGGACCTGGGCTGGGATTCAGACAGATGCCCAGGAGAAGAGACCACCACCATCGCCCAACCAACCCAACACAATCCCAATTCAGTTCTCCTTTTCAGAGAGCTCCCCTGGAAAAGCACATGGATCAGCCATGGCAACCCCCACTTACCCCGCACCTCACATTTTGCCCACACGGTTCGCTGTGCTGATGAAAGCGCTGATTTCTCACTTATCTTGGGCCTTGGCTATCTTGCCTGGAGAGACGGGCTTGTGAAGGCACCTTGGGCTGGTCATTCCCCCGAATCTGCAAGGCTGGGTTAAAATCAATGGTCATGAGCCCTGGCTGGTTTGGCTCAGTGGATAGAGCATGGGCCTGTGGACTGAGGGGTCCCGGTTTTCCTGCACATCCCACTGGGGATATGCCCGCAACCCAGGTACATGCCCTTGACCGGAATCGAACCTGGGACCCCTCAGTCCGCAGGCCGACGCTCTATCCACCGAGCCAAACCGGTTTCAGCAAAAAAAAAAAATTTAAAAAACCAGTCATCACAAGAGCTTGGTGTTTGGCCCATTTCCTTCAAGCTCACGCTTTGGGGAAGGCACAGCCAAGAACCCTTTTAAATATAAAACCCCCACCCTACAGAAAACACGCAGCCTGGCCACGTTTTTAGTCTTTTAATTTTTTTTTTTTAAGTAAAGAAATTCCATTGAATCAAAGATAACAAAATTACAGTTTTCGCCTGTAACGATCTTCGTTTACCACCACACGGAATCGACGTAGGACCCCAACGCAATATGAGGACATAAAACGATCAAGGACACCGCTGTTTAGTATAGTTTCTTAATAAAGGTAAATCTCCTCGTTATTTAGAAAAAATTGCATTGCTAGTTGCAGATCTTAAACACCCCGGTGCTGGAGGGTCCCGTGTCCCCCGCCCGCCCCCCCGCCCCCCAAACCCAGCAGCACGGAGGATTTCAGAACACAAAACGCAAAAACACACGGTTTTCAGGGCAGCAACGTTAAGTTTCAGGGAAATCCAAACAAAACGAAACACAACAGGAATCAGGAATGTGAACGTGATGGTTCCCAAAAATCAATCTGCAAGCAGATCTGCGAGTGGCTGACGGGAGTCTGAGCGGGCGGGGGGTGGGGGGTGTTGGGGGG
>NW_006285487.1:367164-373763 GCF_000327345.1 Myotis davidii
TTCGGGGGAACTAACCAGGCCAAAGCAAAAACCAAACGGGACCTAACTGGACACCCGGGGAAGCCTGGCCCACCCACGCCCGCGGCCTGGGGGCTGCTCCGCGTGGGTGGTCCGGGGGGGGGTGGAGAATGCCCATTGAGATGAGGGTGTTTCTGCAGGTGCTGTAAGTGGACGGTCCCCAGCTTATGGCAGAAGCCTGGCCCACCCACGCCCGCGGCCTGGGGGCTGCTCCGCGCGGGTGGTCCGGGGAGAGAATGCCCATTGAGATGAGGGTGTTTCTGCGGGTGCTGTAAGTGGACGGTCCCCAGCTTATGGCAATAGATTTCTTGGCTTACGGGGACCAGGAGGGGGAGAACGCAGGATGTAGATTTCATTACTAATGGACAGAGGAGTCGAGTTAAAAGGCTTAATCTGCCAGTTAAGAAAGGAATGTCATCTTATTTATTAGAGACACCCGCACACATGCCCGGAAAAACATGGAGGGGGTGGGGGAGGTTAGCTCTCCCAACAGGGGCAGCTGTCCGCTGTCTGCACGTGGAGAATGGCTGGCGAGCTGGACCCCGCAGCCTTCTTCCGAGGAGGCCCGGAAGCAGCATCCGGGGGCCAGAGGCGGGGGCGAGAGGAAGCGGCTTTTGTGTTGGGGGCATCCCAAGCCTCGCTGCCAGCAGGGGCCACGTCCCCTTTCCTTAGCCTCAGATACAGTTTGGCAAAAGCAATGCTACTCTAGGAAGAGGGGGTGCCTCCCTCTGCTGACAGACAACAGAGGTTCTCTAACCTTCCCCCCCACTGCTGGGCCCCTGCCCGCCACGGACAGGCCCCTTTTCACGGCCTTGGGGAGCATCCAAGTCAGCCAGACTGGCTCTGAACAAGAGGCCAAGAAGGAAGAGGCGTCGGAGGAGGCATTTGGCAGGTTCTGGGTCCCCCAGCGCCGAGGGGTGGGGGTGCCGAACCTAAGAAGGCGCGGACAGGCCACAGGAGAAATGCTCTGGTTTTGCTTGTGGCTTTGCTTCTAACTCCCTCAGCGGGAGGGTCTGAATGGCGATGCCACGATACTGGGGAACACCGGGGAGGAGGGATATTCAAGTTAAGGCTTTCTGGTCAAAGAAGGGGATTCCAGATGATATTGTGAGCGGATGCTGCAGGCAAATGCTTCTTAGCGACTGGGAACGCCACGGGAGGTGTCAGTGATCTTTATTCCATCTCCAAGCCAGGGCCGAGGCCCCGGGAAAAGAAGGGCCCCTCACATCCCAGACATCTGCTTGCCTGGCAAACCCCAACAAGAACACACACATTGTCCCCCTGGAGCTGGCGAAACGACCCGCAAGTCACACGCGACAAAGGGCGCTCTCATTCTCGGCTGACCTACCCTGCGGGGTGGGGGGGGAGTCGGGCTTGAATGAAGACGGGGCTGGAGAATGAAAGCCGGAGCTGGAAGGATGTCTGCCCCGGGAACTCTCAACGCTCTGCCTGAGTCACACAGAAAGACGGACCATCGGCCTCGGGCCAACGCTGCACCTGCCCTGGTCACGCGGCCAAACCTCCGGACAGCAAGGACATGGAGATGAGGATGGAGACGCTGAAGAGAAGCCAAAGGCACAGGGCAAGGGCAAGGGCGAGGGTCTTCACCGCAAGGCCTAATGCAGCAGCTCCCTCCCCCAGGCCCCTCAAGGGGAGCCGGGGGCCCTGACTCACCGGATTCTAAAGCAAGAGCTGCAGAAGGCCAGGGGGAGTGTTTGGGAGAATGACCTGTACATACATCAATGGTTTTAGACGGTCTAGGACAAGCATGTCAAACTCACGCCCGCCGGTGGGCCACACGCCTCGAGGCATGTGGCCCGCCGGCCACGAGTTTGACATGCTTGGTCTTCTAGGATCACGGGCTCAGAGAGGTGAGGCGACGGCCCCCATCCAGTGTGAATGAGGGACAGGCAGGACAAGCACCCAGATCCCCTGCACCCTGCTTCCTAACACCACGCCCAGAAAGGGGCGCTCCCCTTCCAGGCACACTGCCCCTCGTGTGGTCTGTCACAGGCCCCCCCCCCCCTGCCAAGTGTGAAATGATGCTGTGAGCTTACAAGGAGGGTGACCACAAACAACCTTCCGCTCCAGGCTGCCCTAGAGTCCCTGGTGCAAAGTCACAGCAGAGAAGTGAGGGATTTTCTTTCTTTCTTTCATTTTTTTTTAAATCCTCACTTGAGGATATTTTTTTCCACTGATTTTTAGAGAGTGGAAGGGAGAAGGAGAGACAGAGAGAAACACCGATGTGAGAGAGACACATCGATGGGTTGCCTCCTGCCTGCCCCTGACCAAGGCCGGGAGCCTGCAATCGAGGTACGTGCCCTGGACTGGAATTGAACCCGGGACCCTTCGGTCCGCAGGCCGACGCGCTATCCACTGAGCCAAACTGGCCAGGGCAAGGGGTTTTCTTCAAGGCTGTTAAGCGCCCTCTAACAGAAGTGCATCAAGGAGACCTGACACCATTTTTCAGAAAACCCTAATTTGACTCAAATTTGACTCATCAGTGCCTTCAAATGGTTTATGAGCAGGGGGTACAGCCAGAAGGAACATGGGTACCCCACCCCCTCCTTGGTTTTTAACGTGTTATTCCTGCGATTGAACTGTCTGGGTCTATGCAACTTACATCCTTACTCTGGTTTCAGAATAGAGTGTTCAAAAGCCCCAGTTTTAGCCCAAGTGGGGCCTTAATAGCCAGATGAGCGCTCCCATCACCATCAGAAAGAACGACTTCAGAAGAAAAGCGAAGGGGAAGGAGGAAGGAGGAAGCTGACCTACATAGGAAACGCCGCTCCCTTGTTTACCAGGCGAGTTCGCCTCTCCGCGGATTCAATGCCCTGTGCGCTCATTCAGGCCAAACAAGAATGTCCCTGTGAAGACGGCCACAGCCACCCTCTCATTTCCATGCGCTGAACAAAGGGCTTCAGTGGACTTCGTGTGAGCGCCATTCAGAGTCACACCCTGAAAGGAGCTCAGCTGGGACGCCACCCGCGCAGCCCCGGGGGGTGAATTCCGGTTGGGTGGCAACAAAGGAGGTGCCCCAAACTCTGCCTCTCCCCCCACCTCCGGGGGGACACCTGGGTCGGACTGCCGTGCAGACCAGGCTCTAAGCACTTCTGTCCCGGGCACCCGGGGGGGTGACAACGCTGTCTTTTCTCTTCCCGATGGAGCTGGTACCTGGCCACAACTTCCTCAGAACAGGGCAAGAGAGGGGGCCGGGGCAAATGACAGGAGCCACTGGCTTCCTGGGATGGTCACACAAACCTATGAGGTTATTGCTTCGCTTACCGAATTTCACAGAAAGTCCTAAGTAATGAAGGGAGACAGCGGGGGCTGTCGGGTGGCGGGGAAGTGACGGGAGAAGGACACGCTTCCAAATGGAGGGTTAGACGGTAAAGTGCCACTTTGTGCCACAACAACACCAAGAGGACAAGCACTAGAAAAAGAACAACTTGGGGGGTGGGGGGAGGGAGTCACAAGGACATGTGTGTGTATAAACCACAGCCAAGTCCGGACCACAGGAATCATCATCTTTTGAGATAATGGCTATTTTTGATGTTATTTGTTAGTGCGATCTAATGATTGTCAGCAAATAATTTCTCCAGGTCACAGACGTTCCTGTCACAGTCACTTGGACCAATGCTCGAGCTGTGACCACCTGCGGCCACAGGGGTCGGCCTGGGAGCCCCCAGGTGACTCCCTCCACCCCTTCGACATCCACACAGACCCACTTTTCCTATTCCTGTCTGCCCCGGGGCAAAGGAGATGAAGCAGGGAACATTTGGAAGTATCCAGGCAATTTCTCTCATAGTTCCATTTCGCTCCCGACAGCAACGGCCGATTTTTCCAAGGGCAGGGTTTTTGGACATTCAAGTACCACAGGATTGGAGAAAAGTACTTGAAACTTAGAGTGACATGTTCATTGGGGAAGACACCTTTGGAGAGACCTCTACAGACGACAACAGGCTATGATGTTAAAAATCTGCTTGCAAAACACCTCGGGTTGGGAAGGTCTTTCTCCAAACTCGGGTCCAACTTTTGAATTGTTTGGTATCAAAAGCCAGAGTTGGAGAGAGCCCTGGGTTACAAAATAAAATTACAAATGAGTGTATCATGAAGGCCCCACACACGGCTTTATATGACACGAGGAACAAACAAAGGCAAATGATGACATCTACATGTTTGGACTGGAGGGCGGCTCCCCGGGCCCCCGGGAGGGATGGTCTCTCAAACCTCGGGCAAGTGAGTTTGTCATTGAACTTTAGGACGGGTAGTGATCTCGGCCGGCAATCCACCTGGTCCAAGTCCCCCATTTTACAGGTGAGGAACGTCAAGTTCAAGGGGGCTCTTCCAGGGTCATATAGCCAGTGAGAAGCAGAGTCAGGTGTGGGCACAGGGGGCAGGCCTTGGAGGCCCCTGGGAGCTGGGCGACCCCTCCAATTAAGGATTTTAGTAAAAAAAAGCTACCGAGATGTTTCTAATTTGAAGGCCCTGCAGACAGTGTTTCCCAAATTTGCCTGGCGATGAGAATCACCGGGGGCACTTGTCAAAAATTAAAATCCCCAGGCCCTTCCCCAGGCCCACGGCAGGGGCTACCCCTTGGGGAGGGACCCGGGAGGCTGAATTTTTAATAAGCGCCCCAGGTCACTCTCATCACCAGCAAGGGGCTGGGAGACTGTCTAGGTGAGAGCGAGGGGGAAACTTGGCTTGTGATCAAGGGGGTTTTCTCTGCCCTAAGAAGCCACGCTGTGGCCAGGAGCCCCGGGACCCCAGGTTCGGAGCTGACCCGCATCTCCGGCAGGGGCTGGGCTGGGGAGCGCTTTTCCGGGTCTACACAAGGACACGTAGGGCCACCACCAAGTCACAGATGTCCTTCATTGTTCCTGGGGGAGAGCCTTTTGATTGGCAAAGCAAACTGCTGTCCCGATACGTTTTTCATAGGGAAACTATAGATGCGATTGGCTTAAAAGCAATCATGATATGATGCTCACTGGACAGGAGGGTGAGAGGCTGTCTGGCGCCTGTCGCCATGGCTAACAATGGAATGGAGGAAACAAGGAACTAAGCACAAAAATAGCCCGGAGCTCCCCGGGTAGCCGCCCACCCCGAGACAGGTGTGCCCGGTGGTGGCCCCCGCTGACGGTGTGAGGTCAGATCCAGGTCATGGAGGGAGGGGGAGACCTGAACAAGCCGGTGAGGGACGCCAGTTCAAGGAGGGCAGCTGGGGCGCCAGAGTCCGGGGGCCTCACTCCAGGCCGGCCTCCACCTGCTCCGTGTCGGCGCACTGCAGCTTGCTGCGCTCCCACTGGCAAATGGCGTTGGCGTACTCCACCACCAGCTTGTCCATCCACGTCAGCGGCTCGGGCAGCAGCATGGAGCCCTCGAAGAAGCCCAGGTGGCCCCCGTGCAGAGGCAGCACAAACATGACGTTCTCCCGCTTCTCTGCAGGGGAAAGGCAGCCGTGAGTCCCTGTCCCCGGGGTCGCCCCGCGGCAGGAGGTGCGGACACGCTGGCCAGGTGGCCCGGGTGTTCCCACAGGTGAAGGTCACCTACAAGGGCATCCGACCTCCACTCCCTGCCTCGTTCAGCTCCATAGGAGGGAGACTGGTGGGGCAGGCACAACAGTGGGACCTAGCAGGTTGGGGAACAGCAGCTTGGCTTGGAGCAGAGCCTTTAAGATCTAAGAGGTTCTCAAACACGGCTGCGTGTTAGCACACATGGGTTTGGCTCAGTGGATAGAGCGTTGGCCTGCAGACTGAAGGGTCCCGGGTTCGATTCGGGTCAAGGGCACATGCCAGGTCACTGGCTCGATCCCCAGGAGGGGGCGTGCAGGAGGCAGCCCATCCATGAATGAGTCTCTCTCATCATTTCTCTCTCTCTCTCTCTCTCTCCCTTCCTCTCTGAAATCAATAAAAATATATATTAAAAAAAAAAAAATCTCTGTGCAGCGTCCAGACCAGTTACATCAGGGTCTCTGTGGGTGTGGGGGATGGGTGGGAGGGGGAACCAGGCGCTGCAGCTGCTAAAGCTCCCCAAGTGACTTGGCCGTACAGCCAAGCACGCCCCAACTTTGTGCATGGGAACCCCTGGGATATCGCCTTAAATGCAGGCGCTGCTTTCCCAGGCAGCGAGAGCTGAGTTGCCAGGCGGTGCTGCTACTGCGTGGAGGGAGGTTCTGGGAAGGATTCCCAGCCCAGCGCTTACACTGTCATCTACTGGAGAACAAGGCAGCTCAGCGAGGCGATGGTTTTTCATGCCATTTATCTTCTCAGACCGAAGCATCAAGCTGCCAGTGCTGCTTAGAGATGCCCACACTCTCGTGGCACCCGCTGAGCGGGCACGCCGAGCAGGACAGACGGGGCGCGAGGCTTGATGAGTGAGGTTAGTTGCTAGCACAGCCAGCACGGAACGGGCAGCTACGGGAGCAGCTGTCTTCCTGGGGCCATGGTCGGCAAACCGCGGCTCGCGAGTTTGTGCGGGTGCGCATGTACAGTGCGATTAAAACTTCGTGGTCCATGCGCAGAAGTCGGTATTTTGTGGAAGAGCCACACTCAAGGGGCCAAAGAGCCGCATGTGGCTCGCGA
>NW_006285487.1:373809-374382 GCF_000327345.1 Myotis davidii
GGATAACTGACAGCGCCCCAGCTGGCTGCCCCAGGCCTCGGCGGGTGACACTTCCTGGCACACGCACGTGGCTCCCGGGCTCGCTCCTTTCTTGCCTGACCCCTGCACTCTGTCCCTGCGGTCACTATTTTTTTTAAAAATTTATTTTATTGATTTTTTACAAAGAGGAAGGGAGAGGGATAGAGTTAGAAACATCGATGAGAGAGAAGCATCGATCAGCTGCCTCCTGCACATGCCCTACTGGGTATGTGCCTGCAACCCAGGTACATGCCCTTGACTGGAATCGAACCTGGGACCCTTCAGTCCGCAGGCCAACGCTCTATCCACTGAGCCAAACCGGTTAGGGCCCTGCAGTATTTCTGATAAAAAGTCTGTGGCTATTCTTCCTATTGATCACAGGTGTAATGTATTTTTCTCTGCTGTTAAATTTAAGCTTTTCTGTGTACCTCTGAGGCTCAGCAGTTCAGCTGTGATACGCCCAGTGTGAGGATCTTGGCTTAGGCGCAGTGATGGCGAACCTATGACACACGTGTCAGAGGTGACACGCGAATTCATTTTTTTGGGCTGATTTTT
>NW_006285487.1:374598-377753 GCF_000327345.1 Myotis davidii
GCCAATCCCTAGTGGGGGGTGTGCAGTAGTCAGCCCACCAATGATTCTCTCTGATCATTTTTTCAAAATACATTTTATTAATTGTTTTACAAAGAGGAAGGGAGAGGGATAGAGTTAGAAACATCGATGAGAGAGAAGCATCGATCAGCTGCCTCCTGCACATGCCCTACTGGGTATGTGCCTGCAACCCAGGTACATGCCCTTGACTGGAATCGAACCTGGGACCCTTCAGTCCGCAGGCCAACGCTCTATCCACTGAGCCAAACCGGTTAGGGCCCTGCGGTCACTATTGCACACGGTTCTGTGCCACGGCAGCAGTGCTACGGCTGGGTGCAGGGAAGGAAGCAAACGCGCTGCTTTCTCTGGGTGCTGCCCACGTGGCTGAGTGGGCGACTTCGGTGCAGGGACCCGAGGTTTGGAGGGGAAGGCGCGTGACAGGGGAGAGACTTTACCCCAGCCCACGCGCGGCACACACTCGGTGTGGTGCCCGGAGCTCTCTGGAGGCGGGCGTGGGTCCCCGTCTGCTGCAGGATCTACCCTCCTCGCTTGGGGTCACGAGAGAACCAGAGGTATCCCCCCTCCTCCGGGTGACACAGGACACTGACAGGGAATGTGCAGGGAAATGAGGCCCGAGGAGTCCCAGGTTTCCTCCTGCTGCCCCGCCTAGCTCTCCTCTAGCTCTGACCTGCCCTGGGTAACGCTCCCACGGCCACAGCCTGCTTTCTCAGTTGCTTATATTTTTATCCTCAAAGCAGATGGAGAGGCTGGCTGTCACCCGGGGATTTTTATTTATTTTTGCTTTTCAGGTCAAGTCTGAAGAGTAAATATCTCTTTCAGTCAAACTCTCAGACTTAATGGAGCCATAACCCTGAGCAGCAGGGACTCCGCTGTTGCCTCTGATGTAAGGGAGGGGCCTGCCTCCTGCACAGACGGACACAGGGGGGCGGGGGGGCCCTGTCCAGGCCCCTGCACAGCCTGGCACTGTCGGGTCTGACCACCAGCACCGGCAGGAGGGACAGCGTGCGAAGGGGACAGGAGGACCGCAGGCAGCCGAGCGCCTGAGGGAGCAGCAGGAAGACACTTACCCGAGAGAGACTTCGGAATGCTGAGGAGACTTTCATGTACCAACGGGTCGTCGGCGGCGTTCACCAGCATGAGGGGCACATAGATCTGAACCAAGGAAAGAAAAAGAATGAAGCGATCGCTTCCCTTTTGTGGACCCCACTGATCCAAGGTTCAAGTTCACTCCCCGACCTGGCCCTCAATCAGAGGGAAGGTGGCCACTGCTCAGTGTGCTGGTCAGGTGGGTGAGGGACACCCTGGTCCCCTGTGTGGCCAGCTGCTGCTGGGACTCCGGCCCTCGGACACCCCTGGACCGCCATGCGGGGAGTGCATGCCTGCGTGTGCTAAGCTGGGGTCTCTGGCCTGGGCTCTGGGGGGCTCCACGGTGCTGTAATGTGCAGATGAAGACACCAGAGGCCTGGGTGTGAGGCTGGGCTAGGAGGGGTGGCCGACATGACACGTGGCCGAACTGCAGCCACAGGTCCCTGCTTCAGCTGGGGAGGGGCCACACCAACAGGTGCTCATAGTCGGGGTCAATGGAGTCCCACGTTGGAGCCAAAAGAGCAATTGTGCAAACACAGAACGAGAGAGGCCGGTTGGTGGTGGTGGTTCAGGCAAAAAACACGTGGGGGTTCCCCTAGCCCAGTGGTCGGCAAACTGCGGCTCGCGAGCCACATGCGGCTCTTTGGCCCCTTGAGTGTGGCTCTTCCACAAAATACCACGTGCGGGCGCACATGTACAGTGCGATTGAAACTTTGTGGCCCATGCGCAGAAGTCGGTTCAAATTGACTCCCCGACCTGGCCCTGAAGAACTCGCGAGCCGCAGTTTGCCGACCACTGCCCTAGCTTGTTTGGCTCAGTGGATAGTGTCGGCCTGTGGACTGAAGGGTCCCGGGTTTGATTCCAGTCAAGGGCATATGCCTGGGTTGCAGGAGGCAATCAATCAGTGATTCTCTCTCCTCATTGATGTTTCTATCTTTCCCTTTCCCTTCCTCTCTGAAATCAATAAAAAAAAAAAAATATGCAGTATTTTTATGGTAAGGGAGCGATTCAAAAGATAATATTTTACATGTTTTAATATTTTAGACCTCAACATTTCCACTGGACTGCAATATTTTAAGAAAAAAATTCTGCCTGGCCAAGTGGCTTGGTTGAGCTTCATCCTATGAGCCAAAAGGCTTGATCCGCCAGTAGGGGGAGGGCAGGAGGCAGCCGATCAGTGATTCTCTCTCATCACTGACATTTCTATCTCTTCCTTCCTCTCCCTTCCTCTCTGAAATCAATAAAAATATAGCCACAAACTTAATTTAATACACATGAAGTTCATTATAGCTGCTATAACTACATTAGTGTAAACCTAGTCTCTTTGTCAACAGGCATATTCCTCCTCTTTTTTTAAAAATATATTTTATTGATTTTTTACAGAGAGGAAGGGAGAGGAATAGAGAGTTAGAAACATCGATGAGAGAAACATCGATCAGCTGCCTCCTGCACACTCCCTACTGGGGATGTGCCCGCAACCAAGGTACATGCCCTTGACCGGAATCGAACCCGGGACCCTTCAGTCTGCAGGCTGATGCTCTATACACTGAGCCAAACAGGTTAGGGTATTCCTCCTCGTTTTGATAGAGAAATACACCTATTTTACTGTGATCCCCCGATCACAGCAGGACTTTTAAATTCAGCCCTAGGCACCACACTAACTAAACACACAAGGGCCAACAGAAGGGTCCAGGGCTGTAGGAAGTCTACACGGATCGCCTATGAGGGACAGGCAGGAACCAGGCAGGGCTGCACCATCCAGGGAAGACTAAGGAAAGAATGGGCTGTAAGGGCTTTTACAGGCACAGGTGCAGACCGGACCTGCCCTGCACGAAGGGGCAGCACAGGGATTACACACGGAAGTCGCAGAGGGACAGGGTCGCAGAGGGACGGGGTCGCAGAGGGACAGGGTGACGGGGTCACAGAGGGACGAGGTCACACAGGGACAGCGTCGCAGAGGGACAGGGTTCGGTTCAATAATTAACCCAAGTTAGCCACTGGACAGTCGAGCCAGACTCTGGCCGAGCTTCCGACAGGGAGGGAGCAGCCCT
>NW_006285487.1:377861-378114 GCF_000327345.1 Myotis davidii
CTCCTCCTCGTAATACTCCTTCAGGGAGTTGTAGCCATGGAACTTCCTGTGGGGCACACGGAGGGAAAGGACAAAACAACATGTCATCAGACGGGAAGGCGGAGCGGGTGGACTCCGGCTCCGGCTCCGGCCCGAACCGGCCAGACACACAGTGGAAACACGTGGCACCAGCGTTAGGGTTCAGAGCCTGGCTCTGGTGTCTGGGTTCCAATCCTGACCCTTCCACTCACTGACTGTGTGGCCTCAGGCAAAG
>NW_006285487.1:378150-387480 GCF_000327345.1 Myotis davidii
CGCTCTGGCTTCTCCTCTGTGAACGGAGCTGAGCACAGGGCCTGCCGTCACGACGCTGTGAGATTTCTGACATTAACGTGGGTGCCAGCACCGCTACCGGCCCAGAGAAACTACTCACTAAGTGTTATCGACAGTGATTACTGGCGGATGTCACATCTTCCGAGGCAGTGTAAAGCCCGATGTCACTAGAAGCTAAGAAACGGAAACTCAAAGGCATTTGCCAGAACTTTCTTTACAACAGAGTCTTCGTGGCAGAGTAACCCCGGCCACTGTGAACTGAAATGATGTAGGTTCCGAGGAGAAATGAGGGAGTCGGAGTCTCTACCACGGGGCTGTCAGACAGAAACGGACGCTGACCAAACCTTCAGCCGGGTCTGCCCCGGCTCTGAGCGGCCTGGAGCTCGGATCCCGCAGCCAGTCGGCCGCCAGAGGCTCTGGAAACCTCTGCTCGTCCTGACACACATCAGGGCGCCTAGTGCTTCTATTCTGACGGGTCTTGCCGACATCCCTCCTCCCCTGAAGCGGTGGGTCTCTGTCCCCACCAGGACGTGGGCACATCTCTGCCCGGAGGGACCCCCCTGCCAGGGAGGGGAGGTGCCGGGCCCTCCTCTAGAACTTGTCTTCCCAAAACCAGTTCCTGTGGTCTCAGGGGCCAGAAGCCCTCCCAGCCTCAGGAGGAGGCTGCCCAATGGGAACATCAGCTGAACTGCCGCCGCCCAGCGCTGTCAGAGCGGAGGCGCTTTAGGGAGAGTGGACGGACATTCTTTCTCGGGCTTCACAAAACTCAGAAGATGAATGGGGAACTGAAATAAGCTGGGGTTTGTCTGTTTTTCCCATTAGACACACCCGTCTGAAGTGAGGGAGGGCAGAATTCATTCTCGCCTTCTAACACACCAGCGATTTCCTAGTTTCTCAACAGGCCTCTTTCAAGGTGACTTGGTGTAAGAAGGTGACTAAGATCCCTTAAGAAAGGCAAGTGCAGATCCCGTACGCTCAGGTCAGTACCTGCCTATCTTTTTTTTTTATCTCCCCCCCCCCTTTTTTTTGTCAATCCTCACCCAAGGATATTTTCCCATTGATTTTTAGAGAGAGCGGAAGGGAGAGGGAGTGACAGACAGAAACATCGATGCGAGAGAGACACATCGATTGGTTGCTTCCTGCATGTGCCCTGACCAGGGCCAGGGGTTGAGCCTGCAACCAAGAACTGTGCCCTGGACGGGAATCAAACCAGAGACCCTTCAGTCCATGGGGGGACACTCTATCCACTGAGCCAAACCGACCAGGGCGAGCACCTGCGTTTCTAACAGGATAAGCTCCCTCAGCCACGTGGGAAACACCTACCGAGGAACCATGCTTAACACTGGCCCTGGCACAGTGTAGGGGCCACAAGGGCCCGGCGGGTGGTCTGCCTGCCTGTTTCTAAAACTCTACCATGTCATTCGAACCTGCAACCAAGGCACGTGCCCTTGACCAGAGTCGAACGTGGGACCCTTCAGTCCATAGGCCGACGCTCTATCCACTGGGCCACACCAGCCACAACGTGCCTATCTGTTGAATGAACCTAAGCTTGCTCTAGACCAGGCCTAAAGGTGTCAAATGATCATTAAAAAGAGGAATTTTAAAAAAAGAGAGACTGATGAGGTCAGAGATCAACCTGACCATTTCCGGTTAAGACTAACTGGAAACTATTGGTACCAGGAAGGAGGACACTGTCAGGGTGCCGACCTCAGGGCCTGGAGGGGCCGGGCAGGGAGAGGGAGACAGGTGAGGTGGACGGGTTTGTGTATTACACTCGGAGGAGCGTCCACGCCCCAAAGAAAGAGGCTCTGTCATTTTTCCTGCAACACACAGCCCTCTTGGTCTATTACTTTACTTTTGATAGAGACATAGGCAGGAACAAGAAATACTTCCTTTTCCGTTCCCTCCACTGCAGATGGAGGTGTGTGGCGCCTGAGCCCTGCCCGGCGTGGAGCACACGGCGGGGTGAGCACTGCGGGCAGCTGGGGTGTGACCCCAGGCCCCGGTTCCAGCCCAGCTCCAGCCCCGGTTCCAGCCCAGCTCCTGCCCCAGCTCCAGTCCCAGCTCCAGCCCAGTTCCAGCAGGGATGCAGAATGAGGGGGCATCCTCTTCCCACTTTCCAAGAGAAACTACAATTTTCATTTTCTGTGAAATCTGTGGGGGTTTTTGTCCCCACCCCCTTCTTCTATTGTTTTTAAACACTGGACATGTATTCAGGGGTGAAAAAAAGCCCCAAGCACTAAAGAGGGCAGAGAACCCCCCTTCCCCACCCCCTGCTGCTGGACAACCTGGCCTGCGGCCTCCCGCCTGGCCCCATCCCGAGCGCGCGAGGACCCACCTCATCACGTTGTCGTCGATCTGCATCAGGGACGTGGCCATGTACAGGCGGCTCAGGTCCGAGTCCTCCAGGGTCTGGGGCTTCTTCACATGGTCCCCAAACAGAGCTTGTCTAGAGGGAGACACAAGGCAGACAGAGGACACGCGGGTGAGAAACCAAGCAAATCCCACGCACACTGGAAACACCTCCCATCCATCGCCAGGGCTCCACAGCGCAGCTGGAAACCACTTTTAATTTAAAAAATGCTACAGCGGAGCCGCTTCCTGGTCCGGAGGCAGCCAGGGGGCAGGGACGGCGCGCATCTGGGGGAGTTAGAACAGCTGCCTCCAGCTCTCACACTTCTCTGAGCGGCGCTGGCGCTGTTGACTTGGGAATAACTGCCGGGAGATGGGTGCCAAGACCTCATTTTCCTTCTCAGGGGCCGCTAGACGAACTCCAGATCGGGGCTGAGCTGGGCGGCTATGACCAGGCCTTCCTGGCGGGGGAAGAGGTCCCGGGCGGGCAGTCACACCGTGAGTGGTGGGCAGTTTCCCTAAGTGGCAGCCCTGACTAATTTTAACATCATTTTTCATGAGAATTTTCAGCTGAAAATATTCAAGAACACCCGAACTGGGAGGAATATATTTATTTTTATAATATTCATTGCAAATTGGTTTTTTAAATTAAATTCAAAATATCGTGGTGTGTGGGGATGGTTTCCGTTTTGGACGCGTGGCAGTTAACTGGTTAAGGCTCTCCAACGTGTGAGCTGCAAAGCCAATATGTACTCAGTAATCACTTCTATTCAGGATGACAAGAAGGGTCAAGGTCAGCGCCACGTGAACCCACCCACCCACAGGGGCCCCCTCTGGGTATGTGGCCAGGATGGCAAGCACCACAGAGTTAGTTCTTGAAAAAAAAAGAGAGTAAGTAACTGGTCATTCAGTCAAATTGCCTTTTCTCGGATGGTGCTAAGAACATCCTAAAAATGTATTGTTGAGGCCCATTACATGCCAGCCTCTGGGACTCAGAAGATATTGATGATAATCATAACAGTGAGTCAAGCTCCTATTACTGAGAGCTCCCGCACCCCGGGCCTGCTCTGAGCACTGGCCAGGGCTACACCACCAGCGCCCCCACCCCCCGTCCCAAGGTTTCTGAGCAGGAGAGGCCGGGAGCACGGAGACCTGACCCCACAGGTGGCACCAGGCGCTGGGCTCCTGTCACACTGCTGCTCGGTCAGACGCCCAAGACCCCCAACCACAAAGCCTCCTACGGGGAGAGGTTCCTGAACACTGACCAGCCGCCCCGGGATGGCCTGGATTCACTGGGAATGATGACAGCAGCCAGCAGGGCACCTGCATCTCCCCCGCCCCTTCATGTTCCCTGGAGAAGTCAGAGTCCGGCCTTCAGCGACGCCCAAATGAGCCGCCGGAGGACCGTCCCCCGAGGGAGGTGCCGCACCTGTGCGAGAGGATGATCTTCTTCATGTTGTCGGCCATGAGGAAGTTGTAGAAGCGGCGGCACTGGTCCCACTGCATGAAAGTCTCCTGGGCCCTGAAATAACCACAAGAGGGTGATGGGGTGCGTCCTGGAGAGGAAATGGGGGGGAGGCAGCAGGCTGGGGGGCTCTCGCCCCTGACAAGTGCCAGCTGCTCCCTACGGTGGCAGGGGCCTCGACGGCACTCACACTCTCTGCATGGAAAACGTCAGAGAGGTGCAGAACATGAGCCCAGGAGAAACCTTTCCAGGGACACAGGCTGTGCTGGTGACACTCCCGATACCTCAGCACGTAGGCCTCGTAGTCACAGAACCTGCCCGCAGCAGAGCCTGCTTCGCTGGCAGAGACCCCTTTCTCTGTTTGGTCTCCTACCTTGCACACATTTTCGGGCTTACTGCGGGAGTGTGGAAGGGGTGGGTGGGTATGGGGACGAACACTACAGGCAAAAACCTAAAGCACCTCTCGCTGCTGTTCGGTGTGAGCCCCGAGGTGGCTGCCACAGTGAATGAGAGCAGGAACTTGAACTACGGCCCGTCTGACCCGACTGGGTAGTTTGCCAAGCCCTGCACGAGCCACTTCACCCGCCAAGCCTCAGTTTGCTCATCCATCAAATCAGGGGTTTGATCTAGAGCAGTGGTCGGCAAACTGCGGCTCGTGAGCCACCTGCGGCTCTTTGGCCCCTTGAGTGTGGCTCTTCCACAAAATACCCCGTGCAGGCGTGCATGTACAGTGTGATTGAAACTTCGTGGCCCATGCGCAGAAGTTGGTATTTTGTGGAAGAGCCACACTCAAGGGGACAAAGAGCCACCAGTGGCTCGAGAGCCGCAGTTTGCCAACCACTGAGCTAGAGAATCCATTTTCACACCCAATTGCTCTATAGCTGGTCCCATCACAGGCCGACAGAGGCCGCCTGGGGGACCTCACTGGTGTCTTCATTGCTTTTGTTAATGGCGGACAGGAGTCTATAGACCAGGATTAGTGGTGTTAGAAATGAGTCTGTCCTGGCCTCGATAGTCATAATGGAGTTCAAAGGATGAATTAAACTGGAGAGTGCCCTAGCCCAGCGGTTGCCAACTTTTCGGACCTCACAGACCACTGGCTGGCGACTGCTGCCCTAGCCGGTGTGGCTCAGTGGATAGAGCGTCGGCCTGCAGACTGGAGTCCTGGATTCGATTCCAGTCAAGGACACATGGCCAGGTTGTGGGCTTGATCCCCAATAGGGGGCATGCAGGAGGCAGCTGATCAATGATTCTCTCTCATCATTGATGTTTCTATCTCTCCTTTCCTCTCTCAAATCAACCTATATATATAAAAGCCTCCTGATACCATCCAACCGGTAGCTATGATGTGCACTGACCACCAGGGGTCAGACACTCAACACAGGAGCTGCCAAGCTGCAGTGACTTGGCAGCTGCGGTTCTCAGGTGATGCACCCGGAACCAGAGAGGAGGAAGCCAGATTCTGGGGTGTGTCACCTGAGAACCACTCTCTCGCAATCCAGGACCCCTCGGGGGAAGTTGCAGACCGGTTTCGGCCCAATCCACACAGGCCAGGCTGAGGGACCCCACTGGTGCATGAACCCGTGCACCGGGCCTCTAGTAAAAATATATTTTAAAAAAAGAATTAAAGCAGAGTTAGAGTCTGGCCACACACATTTCCAGCGCTAGTGGGCCGCCACTCATGCCTAGGGAACGTGTAGCATCCACTAGATACCAGCAGCTTAGGGCATCCGTGTCCCTCCCTCACCGGCTCAGCACAGCTCAACGTGAGCTTGTCTGGTGGCAGCAGCTAGACTTTGCCAGTACAGCAAGCGGTGCTGGCTTTGGGGCCTTGGAAGGGCTCTAGCTAGAAGGGAGGTGCTCCTGGAATGCGAAGCCTGAGGGAGGGGATGGATGGCTGACAAGCGGGGCTATAGACTCAGCCAGGAAGGATTTGCCAGAAGCAAGACATCCGTGTGGCCCCGAGAGGCAGGCGAACTTTCCCTGCTCTTTCCTGGCAGGAGGGAAGCATTGTTGCCACCATCCCAGGGCCGAGAAGGCTCACTGCCCTCAGGTCATGGTGGGGAAAAAGGTTACACTGGTTTACAGTAGGCTCTGACCTTCAGCGAGGAGGTCTCATGCTAACGCTGAGGGGAGCTGAGCTCCGGGCAGCACCAGCACACAGGACCCTGGTGTCTCCCTGACCTGCCCCCTGACCCTGAGTGCAGGGCCCTGGGACCTTAGGATACAGTTGCCTCTTTCTCCACTCATTGCGAGAAGTTGTGTGACAATAGCTATTCTAAGTGTGGAGATCTCTGTAGCATCTCACATTTTTTTTTTGTTCCCTAGCTTCTTCTTTTTTAAAAAAAATATATTTTATTGACTTTTTACAGAGAGGAAGGGAGAGGAATAGAGAGTTAGAAACATCGATGAGAGAGAAACATCGATCAGCTGCCTCCTGCACACCCCCTACTGGGGATGTGCCTGCAACCAAGGTGCATGCCCTTGACCGGAATCGAACCTGGGACCCTTCAGTCCGCAGGCCGACGCTCTATCCACTGAGCCAAACCGGTTAAGGCTCCTAGCTTCTTTTTTAAAAACATCTTTTTGTAAGAAATTAAAGGATAGTTGCACAGTTGGCGTGGCTCAATGGTTGAGCATCGACCTATGAACCAGGAGGTCATGGTTTGATTCCCAATCAGTGCACATGCCCAGGTGTGGGATCGACCCCCAGTGTGGGGCGTGCAGGAGGCAGTCAATCCATGATTCTCTCTCATCATTGATGTTCTCTCTCTCTCTCTCTCTCCCTCTCCCTTTCTGAAATCAATAAAAAAATATATTTTAAAAAAATTAAAGTATAGTTGACCAGGGGGATACGAGTTTCAGGTGTACAGCAGTTACTTGACATTTACATACCTTACTGTGTGATGCTGCAGTAAGTCTGTCACCCTACAAGTTACTATGACAATGCTGACTATATTTCCTGTGCTGCACCTATATCCTCGTGATTGTTTTATAATTGCACGTTTGTACTTCTGATTCCTTTCGCCGTTTTTGCTCATCCCCCCCCACCCTCCTCTGGCAGCCATCAGTTAGGGCAGGGGTCCTCAAACTTTTTAAACAGGGGGCCAGTTCACTGTCCCTCAGACCGTTGGAGGGCCGGACTATAATTAAAAAAAAACAACTATGAACAAATTCCTATGCACACTGCACATATCTTATTTTGAAGTAAAATAAAACCAAAACGGGAACAAATACAATATTTGTATTTGCATGTGGCCCGCGGGCCGTAGTTTGAGGACTCCGGAGTTAGGGTCTCAGCTTCTTAAACCTTCTTGGCCTCAATTCCAACACTCCTTTGCCAAATGCGTTGATCGGGTGCTCTTGCCAACAGCAGGTGGCGCTACTGCCACAAAATGAAAAAAGGCTGTCGAGACGATTTTGTTCATTGAAAAACGCAGGAAAAGAAACGTCCCACATCCCCTACGTATCAAATCCAGTGCTCTCTGAACACACAGCCGGTGTTCACAGTGATTTCACAGCGCCTGGTTCAGGCTTTTCCAGATGACTGAAGGCTTGCTGAAAGCTGGACCACGTGGCGGGGAGAGCAGACGAAGCTCTCGGGCCAGGCTGCTCCTGAGCCCCGGGCAGGCCTCTGCTTGCCTCTGCTGTCCCAGGGACGGGGCAGGAGGGACTCTGGTTACTCTGGTTACAAGATGGCTGTGAACCTGGAGTTGGTTCTTTCTAGTCAAGCCAAGACCAAGGCACAGTCCTTTCAGCTGGGCCTCCAGAGAGTAGAGGGGACAGAGAGGAGGGTCCCCAACAGGAGGATGAGGGGGCTCACCTAGTCCTGCCAACTAGAGCTGGGGAGACCACGGAGGTCCCAGCCCAGTGACGGCTACACGTGGCTAAATATCAGGGGTCGCCGTGAAATGTGTCCACATGCGGATTCCTGGCCACAGGCTCCAGATTCATGAGTCAGAATCTCCAGGGGTGAATTTACTTCTAACACAATCTCCCAAGTAAGCCTCCATGGAGTGGGATTGTCACCGTTCACCAGACTGGCCTTTGTAGCCCCTGATCTGAACCGACTCTTATCTTACAGTGAATAATGATGATGATCGTGAGCAGTGGCTGACTCATTTTCTATCTGTTGTACCCATCAGTAACACTAAAGACGTTATAATGAAGAGTGAGCGCAGGAAACAATATGCATGCATTTGAAGAGTTGGAGGTGTGTGAGTGTGTGAGTGTGAGTGTGAGTGTGTGTGTGTGTGGTGACTCGAGAGAGATATGGGATGCCACCGATCTGGGGTTTGGCCAGTGGGGGGGGGCGGGGGCGGAATCTGAGCAGACACTAACCCCTCCCAGGCTCATCCTACCGGGCTCTGCTGCCAGGAGAGAGAGGGGCGAGACAACCCTTACCCCAGCAGGTCACCCCCTTGTGCTGCTGCCTAGGACACCTGAGAGAGGAACGCTTGAGGGGGAGGCACAGCTGGAATGACTGCCACAGATCCCTTCTAGACGCCACCTGAGACCCGACTGTTCCGTGGGCAGGAGGGATCTGGGGTCGAAAGGCCCAGCCGTCGGACGCTGGTTAGCCTGTCTCCTGTGCCCTTTCCTAACCCCCCGTCGTGCAAAACTCCTGCAGCACAAACAGAGGAAGGCTTTCCACAGACTCCACAGGGAAACGGCCGCTGGAAGGGAGCTTCGGCTCGTCCAACTACAGACCTGGTCCTAATACAGCTGCATGGACAGGCGGAAGGGGTCTGATAGGGCCACTCCTGTGTATGACGCGCAACAACGACCCAGAAACCTCAGCTCGGTCCGCCACAGCACATCCCGAGGGCTTTGCGAAGCAGCGTCAGGTGCAGTGGGGTGTCTCAGCCAAAACGTGCTAACGGAAGGGCCCCACGGGAGACAGGAGTGGGGGCGCGGGGTGGGGTGGCTCACCTCAGCGCGCTGTACCCCTGGCACACGCTGACGCAGCACAGGACCTTGTCTTGGTTCGCCTGTGTCTCCCCCAAGTATTTGCACACGATGTTACCGCCCAGGCTGAAGCCCACGACGACCAGCTGGGTCAGGGGGTACGTCTTCTTGATGTAGTTGACCATGGCTCCGAACTCCCAGGTGCAGCCTGTGGGCAGAAAGGTGAGGACGCCGTCATGTCGGGTGCGACAAATGTGACACGGGGGAGGGGATGCCAAGATATTAACAGAGAGAGAGAGATAGAGAGAGAGAGAGAGAGAGAGAGAGAGAGTGTGTAGAGAGAGACTCAGACAGACAGGTCTCTTTGGCCCCTGGAGAGAAGTTCCCAGATCCCCCAGGATAAGAGGAAGCATGGTGTGTGTAAAGAGAGACTCAGGCAGACAGGTCTCTTTGGCCCCTGGAGAGACGTTCCCAGATCCCCCAGGATAAGAGGAAGCATGGTGTTAGTAGTGCCCATGGAGGAAGGTACCAGGTATCACACACGTGTAATGCTCCTTCAAAGGCGGGTTGTGAGAAGGCTGTGTGGA
>NW_006285487.1:387550-419703 GCF_000327345.1 Myotis davidii
GAGTGCAGGAGCACACGTGTTCGCCCACAGATGAAGCAACCGCAGAACAAACCCTCTGGGACCAGCTTCTTAGGCTACAAATAGGACAGGACGCTGTGCCCATCTGTGCAGTGATTCGTGGGGTTAAGAAAAGTACCAGGTGGCTGTTACTAACGGGATCTTCTTGGGGAGAGGGAAGGAGAGACAAGCTTCAGTCCAGAGGGATGGCCAGATGCTCTGTGGGATTAGGATCAAGTGCTCCTGGTGACGTAAGGACAGGGGGCCGAGGGAGGTGGCCCATTCAGACACACACACAGGAGACCTATGGACAGAGAGGCGTGAAGGCCTAGTTTGCCCAGGAGGAATGATCTCGACGGGGGCCCCCTGGGAAGCAGGTGCAGCCATGTTAGGTCTCAGCAGCTCTGTTTAGAGGAGCAGGCTGGTGGCCAGACATGGGTGAAGGGATGCATAGGACCCTTCTAAGGCCCGACCCCAGACTCAGCCTAAAATAAAACCTCACAGGGAACGTTAGGGGCTGCGGCAGGAAACATGTGCACGACAGACCAGCACAGAGAGTTTGGATTTTGTGCCTGTTTTGAAAAGTACAGATCGTTGGTCCAGCAATTACACCTTGGGGACTTTATGCTGCAGATGTACGTACAGATGCACACGCGCGCGTGCAAAGATAGGAGTGCAGGAATGTCCACTCCAGCCCTGTTTGTAGCAGCAAAGGACTGGAAACAACCTATATTTCCACCCACAGAGGACTAAATGGCTGTGAAAAAAAAACGACACGGAGTCTGACCTGTTGACGTGGAACGACTCGGTGCCATCTTACTGAGGGGCAAAAACAAGGGCAGAGGAGGACTGGCACCCTCGCACGTGTGTACTTGGGCTCTAAAGGGATTATATGTGCACACATGTCTGGTTGAATGATCGCTGAACAACTGTAGCAGACATTAGTTTTCTGGGGAGGAGGCGGGGGAGACTGGAGTGGGACGGGACATAGTTTTACTCATTGTACAGCGGGGCCTTGACTTACGAGTGTCCTGACTAACGAGTTTTTTGAGATACGAGCCATCTCTCAGCCGATTTTTTGCTTTGAGTTTCGAGCTATAATTTGGGTTACGAGCCAGCTTCAGATACCCCACCGCTAGTTGGCGCAGCGAACTCACAGTGAATGCCACAACATCAGCCCAGCATCACGTGTCTCACTTGTTCCCTTTTTGATTTGACATACGAGTAATTTGAGTTACGAGCTTGGTCATGGAACGAATTAAACTCGTAAGTCAAGGTCCCACTGTATTCGGACTTTTGCAATGGCTATTAAAAATAAGTAACACGATTATTTTTAAATACATTTTTAAATAAAAGTCTTGCTTTCTCACCACCTGATTCCTTTTAGACACATCTTCCTTTACTCAGGTTGGAGGCTAATTATTTGAGAGCTGGAGCAGATGCTGGGATGTCACTGGAGCAGGTAGGAGCCCCGGGTTTGCCACACCGCGGAGGAGCAATTACGGCTAATTGGGTTGGCACGTTTGGGAGGCTCGGTGTAATTAAATGCAAACGGTCTGATCTGGACAAAGGGCCAGCCCTGCCTGATGCCGGACAAGCTGCTGGT
This sequence comes from Myotis davidii, assembly GCF_000327345.1. Classification (NCBI taxonomy): domain Eukaryota; kingdom Metazoa; phylum Chordata; class Mammalia; order Chiroptera; family Vespertilionidae; genus Myotis; species Myotis davidii. Next base: position 389,154 of record NW_006285487.1, read on the forward strand.
GTTTGGTGAAGAGCTGCCGCTCTCCCCGGCCAGGGACAGGCAAGGACGTGTGTCTGCCCAGCCCCGGGACCCGCCTTCTCGTAGGGGCTGCGTCCTCCCTGGGTCTCCCGCCTGTCGTCAGTTACCGAAGCCTCAGTGTCTGCGGGCCCCTCCCTGGGCAGGTTCACTAAGGGCCTTGGCAATCTGGTTTTGAATGCCAGGAGGATTTTAATGAGGTTCTAGGTATCTAATCCTGAAGGGATTAGCACCAGTAATAAGATTTAGGGCTCTAATCTTGCTGTGGCTTCTTAAAGCCACGATGAAATAGGAGACACTAACCTGGCCTGAGCGAGATGAGGGTGACAGGGTCACCTTGAAGAGGCAACCTGCTGGGAACAGGAAAGTCCTTTTTCCTCAAGCTCCCCCTAAACAAAGGCAGAGTTAAGGCTGCCCCAAAGCCACTGTTTCAAATGTCACTAACATGACTAAGTAGGTTCGGAGGCAGGGACCTGGAGACGGCTGTTCCGTGTGGCTGGAGACTTTGAGTCATCGCTGTGTCCTGCACAGAATGGGCCTGGCACAGGGGTGTGTCACCAACGTGAGCTGGGTAAGAGGGGCGTCTGAATCATGGGGAGTGAGAGCACACCAAGACCTCAGAATGTGACTGCACTTGGAGAAAGGGCCTTTAAGATGATGACGTTAAAATGGGGTCGTTAGGGTGGGCCCTAACCCAATATGACTGGTGTGTTTTTAAAAAGAGATTAGGCCCTAGCTGGTTTGGTTCAGTGGATAGAGCGTCGGCCTGCAGACTGAAGGGTCCCAGGTTCGATTCCAATCAAGGGCAAGTACCGTGATTTCGGGCTTATCCCAAGTGGGGGGTGTGCAGGAGGCAGCTGATCGATGTTTCTCTCTCATCAATGTTTCTAACGCTCTATCCCTCTCCCTTCCTCTCTGTAAAAAATCAATAAAATATATTTTTTAAAAAAAGAGAGATTAGAGAGATTAGATCCTAGCTGGTTTGGTTCAGTGGATTGGGCATCGGCCTGTGGACTAAAGGGTCCCAGGTTTGATTCCAGTCAAGGGCACATTCCCGGGGGGCGTTCAGGAGGCAGCTGATCAACGATTCTTTCTCATCATTGATGTTTCTCTCTCTCTCTCTCCCTCTCCCTTCCTCTCTGAAATAAATAAAAATGTATTTTAAAAAATTAATCATGACATTAGGTGCAGAAACAAAAGCCGACTCCCTCCCCCGCCTTCAGTTTCTGCCCCTGTGAGATGGGGTGGTTCAGGGCCCGTCGGGGTGTCCCACCATCTCTCTCTCTCTCTCTCTTTTTTTTAAATATATTTTATTGATTTTTTACAGAAAGGAAGGGAGAGGGATAGAGAGTCAGAAACACTGATGAGAGAGAAACATTGATCAGCTGCCTCCTGCACACCCCCCACTGGGGATGTGCCCGCAACCAAGGTACATGCCCTTGACTGGAATCGAACCCGGGACCCTTCAGTCCACAGGCTGATGCTCTATCCACTGAGCCAAAATGGCCAGGGCTGTGCCACTGTCTCTTGAAGACTGGCACAAATTCTACACTGAGAAGAGGCAGGCGGGAGTCAGGGCACACTCGCAGTGAGGACAGAAACCAGGAGACCCACGTGGCCGCGTCCCCTGCTTACTCACCGTAGGTGAACATGCGTGGCGAGGTCAGTTCAATGTTGGGCAGGGCGCCCAGGTGGTTGAGCACCGCGCACCGGTAGCCATTTTTCTGGGCATAGTCAACGAAGGTTCGGATGTACTGCTTCTCGCTGTGGTTGGCGATGCCAGGACAGATGACCATGGTGATGTCATCTGCAGGGTGGCGAAAGAGATCCCGGAATATTCATAAATAATCAGCGACACAATAAATCAGGACACGATTACACGTCACTGGCTTAGAAAACAGTAGGAGGAAATTTAACACACATCCTCTCCCTCAATTCTCTGGGAAAGGATATTTTTCCCTTCTAGCTGGAGCTGCCTCTCAAACTGTTTATCGGGAAGGGCAAGTTTTTAAAATGGCCAATCCGTCATGAACAGACACTTTTGAAATATACAATAAAAACTGTTTACTAGAAAAATGAAGTGAAAGAAAAACCCCACACATAAATCTCAATTTTTTATTATTAGACTCAACAGATACAAAACTATTCTGCCAAGTTGCTAAACAAGTCTCTGAACATTACTTTTTAAAATATATATATATTTTTATTGATTTCAGAGAGGAAGGGAGAGGGAGAGAGAGATAGAAATATCAATGATGAGAGAGAGAATCACTGATTGGCTGCCTCCTGCACGTCCCACACTGGGGATCAAGCCTGCAGCCCGGGCATGTGCCCCTGACTGGAATCGAACCTGGGACCTTTCAGTCCGCAGGCCAATGCTCTATCCACTGAGCCAAACCAGTTAGGGCTGAACAGTACTCTTAATTTCTGTACGAAATTCTGTATCAATGAACAAATGATCAAATGGATTGCACAGACCTCTTTGATCCAACAGCTTTTCTTGCAGGTGTTCATCCTAACTTGTACATTTGCCAAACAACGAATGTACAGGGTAGACTTCTAGTGAGAAGGGAAAATACTTATAATGTCTACTAATTCAAATTTTGGAAAAACAATGTACAGAATGGGAATAAATAAATAAAAATGTTAACATTTTTACAATGGTATGCTGGGTGGTGGGATTATAGTTGATTCGTGCTCTCTTTCAAAAATGTTTCTGTATTGCTCTAGTCGGTTTTGCTCAGTGATTAACAGCATCACCCTTGGACTGAGGGTCACGGGTTCGATTCCCAGTCAAGGGCACATACCTTGGTTACAGGCTTGATCCCTGGCTCTGGTCGGGGCACGCGTGGGAGCCAACCAATTGGGAGCCTCTCTCACACTGATGTTTCTCTCTCTGTCTGCTCCCCTTCCCTCCCAATCTCTCCACAAAAAAAAAGTTTCTGTATTATCTAAACTTTCTAAAATGAGTATTTATTCCTTTTGTACATAAAAATCAGAAACAAATCGTAAAAGGAAAAATGGGCTGTTTTTCTTAGAGCATTTCTTGGATGGGGATTCTCTCTTCCCCAGACCCACCACCATCCACCCTTTGTGGGGGCAGGGGTGATAGAAGGACATGAATGAGTAAAGCAAAGAATCTAAGTGTTTCCCTTTTCCACTTTCCACCTCCGTCCAGGGGGAAAGAGCAGGCTGGTTAAATTACATTTGGTGCTTTCTTGGTAGAAGAAGTATGAGTATTAGAAACGAGAAAAAACATGTCACTGGCCATGGCAGAGACATAAATATTTGAAAGACCAGCTGGGAGGCTTACAAACACAAGGTGAACTCCTAACCTATCATTTATTCATTCCTTCTGGGACTGTTTATTGGGAATCTGCCGTCTGGACTCTGGGGCGTCATACATTCCGGCAGACAGATAATAAACAACCACACAAATACGTTTAGAGAGTGGCAGGTGCCCTCCAGCACTGACGCGGGAAGGCAGGATGGATTTCCTGGGAAGGAAACACTCGTTAGGGGAGGCAGGGACCGTGCCTCGGAGGAGGGGGCATCGGAGCTGAGACCTGAATGACAAAAGGAGGCAGCCACGTGCAAGTCTGGTGACGAGCATTCCAGACAGAGGGACCATAAAGTAACCCTTCGTCACTAGCTACTCAGCAGTTCTTTTACTTTAAGTAACTGAGAGTTAAAGTATGTTTAATCCACCCATAAATTTTTAAAAAATAGATTTTTATTGTTTTCAGAGAGGAAGGGAGAGGGAGAGAGAAAGAGAAACATCCATGATGAGAATCATGGATCGGCTGCTCCTGCACGCCCCCCACTGGGGATCGAGCCCACAACCCAGGCATGTGCCCTGACCGGGAATCGAACCGTGATCTCCCGGTTCATAGGTTGATGCTCAACCACTGAGCCACGCCTGCCAGGCCACCCATAAATATTGCTTGAGCTTTTATAAAACAAAACTGGGTGCCTCTGCACACTACAGAACTCAAAAGACATGTTCTCTTCCGGCAGGAATGGCATTCAGATGGGGCTGCCATCTAACTTCACTTCCTCCAAGCCCTCACTGTGAAGCATTTTATGAGTATTCATTGTGCAGCTGGACAGAGGAATGGAAATAAGAGGAGTCTGTGAGAAACAGGCATCCCAGCTACCTGCCTGATACATAGACCTTAATGTGTCTTTTTGTGCATGGAAACCTAAGGGGGTACCTGGGAGCCTCTATCTGCTGCTTTCCAACCAACACAACCAGCCTACACCGCGTCTCTAAGCTTCAGCTCCGCCATCAGTAACGTAGGGACAATAAGGCTCCCACCTGCTGAGGATTAAATGAGATGATAGTACATATAAAGCACGTATGACAGCTCAGCTTCTGCTGCTATCATCAAGCCAGAGGCCTGGTCCTGGGGAGCCTGGGCTCCGAGTTCTCCCTCATCCCTTTGCACCAAGCTTCTGTCTCTCACAAGAGGATTAGAAACTGCATTCAACAATGGCTGCGAGTTGCACATGGTGACCGGCTCCAGGCTGCACCTGCCAGGTGCTCCCACGTGATGTGTCTCAGCAGATTCCTTACCAGGCCCTGGATACGATGCCTGGTAAGAGTGGTAGCAGGAGTGTGTGTGCACACTGTGCTCCCTCACTGACTAGTGCTCCTTCTATGAGGGATGGCCCGATCCTATGACCTACACTCGCTCACCTCCAACACAATGCTCAGCCAAGGGCTCGAAGAGGTCGAAGGTCGAAGTGGCGCCATCGGACATGGTGATGAACTTCCGGTGCCCATACGGGTGTGGCGACCTCACCCTGCCCATCTTCCCATACAAAGCTGTTTGGATGTGTCCACTTTTCCCCCAGATCAACGGCGGAATGTATCTAAGAAAGAAGGAGACGAGAGGTCAATTTTCTCCACATTCCTTGAATAATGCTCTCAAAAACCTTTGAACAAAAACAGTCTTTAAAGCTATTTAAGATTTTTCTGGACAAATTCTGTACACTAAACATAAATGAGATTTTTTAAGACCTTCCATCCATGCCATGATTTACCCCCTCCCCCATTTATTAATACACCCTGCATCAGATTAGCTTTAGAAATCAGCCAGGTCATGCTTATCTGGACGGGATTTCAAATTTAGGGTGTTCAGTAATTCAACATAGGTTATTTCCATAACGTAGAATAAAAAGAATAAAAAGAACATTTGATACATTATGAACAAGTGCTACACGACAGGGTCAGCCTCCTTATCAAATGATGTGCATAAAGCAGTAGCACAGAGCCCACACTCACGAATGCTCTCTTCTTCGCCTCCCCTAACACCACAGGTTAGGTTACTCCTCTCACCAAACCTGCTCTGTTACACCGGGAAGGGCTGCAAACTCTTCTAAGAGCCTGTGAGTGCCTGGGGCGTCTGTGTGGGGGGTGGGAGGGCATTGTAAGCCCCACAGAATGCGCTGGAAGGGCAGAGCAATGTAAATATTGGTTGAACTGTAAATATTATAAAGGCTGGTGAGCCTACGCAAGGCATGACGCCACCTTAACAACTGTCCTTCGTGAAAACTTGGAGTGACTGGTCCTGGGGTAGGAAGCTCAAAACCCACAAGCTAATTACTGGGAAAAGGAGACACGCCATGCTGCATTTAGGAAATGTTTACATTTCACAACCACAGTGCAAGAGGATCCCATTTACGGAAACGGCTACTGGTTTCTCTTCTGCAGCTTTGAGCCCAAGCGTGACAGCTGGCTAGGGTTTATGTTTTATATAAACTAGATCCCTGTATCATAAAATGGCAATGACACCAATCCTTCATCTCTGCATTGTATCCCAGTGGTGAGCATTCTATTAACAGTTTACCTTAACCTATTTGTCAATTCATGCCATCACTTCCATCAGGCCAGATGATCCCAGAATTCCTTCTTTAAAAAAAATTGTATTTATATACATATATATTTTTTATTGTTTTCAGAGAGGAAGGGAGAGGGACAGAGGGAGACAAACATCAATGATGAGAGAGAATCACTGATTGGCTGCCTCCTGCACATCCCCCAATGGGGATCGAGCCCGAAACCCGGGCATCTGCCCTGACCAAGAATCTAACAGTAACCTCCTGGTTCATAGGTTGATGTTCAACCACTGAACAGTGCCAGCTGGGCCTAAAAAATCTTCTTAAATTAAACCTGGTTTGCTCCTTTTTTTTTTTTTTTTTTTTTTTGTAATTCATTAAATCTACACAAACTTAAGAGATGTGAAGCTATCGCCTGAAGCAAGTCAGTTCCCAGAGGAGCTTCCTCTTTGGGGATGGGTTGGAGAGGGAAGAGTATTTTAAGACCCAAGAACATGAAGCCACTTGCCAGCATGAAGCCACTGACCACAGGTCCAAGTCTCAGAGCAGAAACCATGGCGTTAGGAAAGCAGATGAAGGCATTTATAAGAGACTAGAGGCCTGGTGCACGAATTCGTGCATGGGTGGGGTCCCTCGGCCTGGCCGGCGATTGAGGCCATCAGGGCCATCTCGTCTAGTCCCCATTGGGGCTGATTGGGGCCGGCCAGCCAGGGTGAGGGACAGTGGAGGTTGGTCAGCCACGGGAGGTTGGGAGAGCACTGACCACCAGGGGGCAGCTTCTGCATTAAGCGTCTGCCCCCTGGTGGTCAGTGTGCAGTGACCAGTCGATGGGTCATAACAATTGCTTAGGCTTTTATATAGAGAGATACTGACAAAATAATATGCACTCTAACAATGTGAATTCTGCTGTAGCATGATTGGAGTCTGGCTACTGTGTTCTTTCAGGCTATTTGGCATCATTTTCAGACTGAATTAAAATTCAGCCTGGGATAAAGTTGTCAAGATATGTATACATGTGCGTGTGCGTGTGTGTGTGTGTGTGTGTTGTGTGTGTTCTTTCTCTAAGCAACTGCCTTGGGATCCTGAGACCTTCTCAGTTCAGCTGTGCACAGTGGAAGTTAAACAGTCTTTAGTTTTATGACAATTACCACCGACTGATCAAACACTGCGTTTTAACTGACTTCCCAATAACACACCACCAGGGTTTACAAAATTGAAACTGTGGACAGTCTTTACTGCGGTGGGGTTTTTCGGTGTTTATGTAACTAATCCACGTACCAAAAAAGTTGCAAAAGAAAAAACCAGAGCCCTGGCCGGTTTGGCTCAGTGGATAGAGGCCATCTCGTCTAGTCCCCATTGGGGCTGATTGGGGCCGGCCAGCCAGGGTGAGGGACAGTGGAGGTTGGTCAGCCACGGGAGGTTGGGAGAGCACTGACCACCAGGGGGCAGCTTCTGGCAGCCTTTACTGTGGTGGGGTTTTTCGGTGTTTATGTAACTCATCCACATACCAAAGAAGTTGCAAAAAAAATCCCCGGAATTGGTGCCTAGGCACCTGGCCTAGTTAAGGGAGGAAATATGGGCCAAAACAATGAAAAAAATTAGAAATGTATATAAACACACAAGCACTTAAGAGATGCCACTGAAAAGGTACATGGAGGAACATGCTTTACTCTAACTACCTGTGTGGTGGTTGTCTGAAAACATAGCTGCCAAGTTCCACCTATTCCTGTCCCCACAGGCTGCTTGTTCCCACGGGACCTAGAAGCCTCCCCACCCTGCATGAGTGCAGGCTGCTTGCCACTGGTTTGGGCTCGCAGAATGTGCGGTGGAAGGAATGCGGTCAGATCTGGGCCTGGCCTTTCTCAGGCCTGGAGGCCTGGCGGCTTCTTGTACCTCCTGGGCCTGGCACCATGCTGGAAAGAGGCGGGGACTCATTACCCTGAGGTAGTAAGGAGTGGGCCTAGAGCATGTGAATGGAACTGAGAGCTATGTACATTTCACATTTTAAAATACGTATTTTATTGATTTTTTACAGAGAAGAAGGGAGAGGGAATAGAGAGTTAGAAACTGCCATGAGAGAGAAACATCAATCAGCCACCTCCTGCACACGCGCTACTGGGGATGTGCTCGCAACCAAGGTACATGCCCTTGACCGGAATCGAACCTGGGCCCCTTCAGTCCGCAGGCCGACGCTCCATCCACTGAGCCAAACTGGTTAGGGCACATTTCAAATTTTAGAGGATCACTACATTGCCTCTCTCAAAAGACAGAGCAATCACCTAGCCAGTGTGGCTCAGTAGTTGAGTGTTGACCTATGAACCAGGAGGTCACAGTTCAATTCCCAGTCAGGGCACATGCCCGGGTTGTGGGCGCGATCCCCAGTGTGGGGAGTGCAGGAGGCAGCCAATCAGTGATTCTCTCTCATCGCTGATGTTTCTATCTCTCTCCCTCTCCCTTCCTCTCTGAAATCAATAAATATATATTTTTTAAAAAAGACAGACCAATTGACACTCCCACCAATTATGCATGAAAATACCTGTTGTTTTCCTCACCCTCATCAATAATTGGTGTTATCAATCTTTTACTTTTTGGCCACTCTGATAAGCCAAAAAAATGGGTATTTTATTTCAATTTGTATTTCTTAGGTTTGACCCAATCTATGGTGAAAACAGCTTCTTATTTGCATTTCCCTGATTCATATATTTATCTCTCTCTTTCCCCTCCCTTCCTCTCTGAAATCAATCAATATATATATTTTTAAAAAAGACAGACCAATTGACACTGCCACCAATTATGCATGAAAATACCTGTTGTTTTCTTCACCCTCATCAATAACTGGTGTTATCAATCTTTTACTTTTTGGCCACTTTGATAAGCCAAAAAAAAATGGGTATTTTATTTCAGTTTGTATTTAAGTTTGACCCAATCTGTGAAAACAGTTTCTTATTTGCATTTCCCTGATTCATATATTTATTAATTATTTGTATTTCTTTTGTGAATTGTCTGTCCATGTGCTTTGTCCATTTTTTTCCTTTTGATTTGTAGGTATTGTTTTATCACCTCTACAGGAAGTCATTATATATTATGTTGCGAAGGTTTCCACCTAGTCTATTGTATATCTTCATTTTTATCTTTTGTCTTACATAACTTTTATGTAGTGTCTAAATTTGTTAGTGTTTTTCTATTAAAACCTTTGTGTTTTGCACTTTTTTTAAAAAAGAACTATCCTAACACCCAATTATAAATATATTCCCCAACATTTTCTTCTATTACTCCTGCCATCTTTAAAAATATATTGCCCTAAATCCACTTATTTCTGTAAAGGATAAGAAGTAAATGAATTTTTTCCCTAACAGTTACCTACCTGATCGGGGTGCATGTAGGAGGCAACCAATTGATGTGTTTCTCTTACATCGATGTTTCTCTCTGTCTTTCCCTCTCTTTTCCACTCTCTAAACAAACAAACAAAACAATATATATATATGTCAAGTTTCCAATTAAATATTTCGACTTGTTCCCATATCTCTATTCTGGTCCATCGATCAATTTGTCTATTCTTGTGTCATATGACACTGCTTTCAATACCACAGCTCTATGGAATATTTTGAGAGCTGATAGTGCAGGCCTCCTCCATTCTTTTTCAAACTCTCTTGACAGATTTCTGGCATTTTATTTTCCAGGTGAACTATAGGAGCAGCTTGTTCTATGAAAATCTTGGGGTTTTTAATTGGAAACACATTCTGCCTTGGGGAAAACTGACATCTATACAATTCTGACTTGTCTCACCCAAGAGCAGGGGCACTTAGGTCCTATAGTAAGACTTTATAGCTTGCAGCATGTGTCAATGCTGTTTTTACTACGCTAATTTGCATGTACTTCACGTTGTGTGTGTGTGTGTGTGTGTGTGTGTGTGTTGTTTTTAGCTATTCTTAGAGTCAGCATCTGGGCTGTTTATTCCTAATTATCTGAAAGCAGAGGCGATGTCTTCTAGTTTACTAACCACATGGGGTTTTGTCATATTGTACTGTGGCCAGTGGTTAGTAAATGCTCGTCCCTAAGCAAGCAGCTAGACCACAGCACCATACAGAGGCCAGCCTGCCCTTGTCTCCTGGACCTATTTATAATCAGCATCTGGCTGTACTAACAGAACTGCCCCTGGGACAGACCGCAAGGGAAAATCTAGACCCCCTCCCACCAGACACACACAGATGAGTTCACATGAGCAAGGACAGATGGTCGGTGGGCTGTTTTAAAGAGAGTTGAAAAAAATAAAGGTGACTCATGCTCTTCTTTGCCCTAAATCTGTGGGTGACTAATTCTCCCTAAGGGGACCCAGGTCCCTTGGCTGAAGATCAAACCACGTTATGGCTGTTGAATCCAGACGTAGGTCCTCAGAGAGAGAGGTTGTTTCTGAGCGCTCATCTCTGAGGCGAGGCCTGGGTTAGGTCCCTCATTGAGTCTCCACAGTAACTCTGAGCGATGGTAACACCCCCATTTTACAGATGAGGAAAACAGAGTCTTGACCTGCCTGGTTTCACAAAGACCGGATTCAGGGCCAGGTCTCTGAGTTCTGTCCAGAGCTTTTCTTTCTATGTCACACTCAAGACTTTTTAACTACATAGAAGTCAAAATAATGAACATCTTTTCATTTTTTTTTAATCCTCACCTGGGGCTATTTTTCCATTGATTTTTAGAGAGAGTGGAAGAGAGAGGGAGAGACAGAGAGAAACATCGATGTGAGAGAAACACATAGATTGGCTGCCTCCTGTATGCGCCCTGACCAGGGCTTGGACCAGAGGATCCTGCAACCAAGGTACGTGCCCTTGACTAGAATCGAACCTGGGACCCTTCAGTCCACAGGGCGACGCTCTATCTACTGAGCCAAATCGGCTAGGGCAAAATAATGAACATCTTTGTGCCTGTTTTTTTCCTGTCTGATCAACTGTTAGAATGTTATATTAAATCCTGTTTAGCCAAGTTGATAGTTAAATTTGCTGGAACTTCTCTTTGGTGTTATTCATGAACTACATTAAACAAACAAAAAAACCCCCAAACACATTTCTTTGATTTTACATGTTTTTGCACAACTGTAACCAACTTTTTGATGTTAGCGAAGTTTTTCTGCAGGAGATCCATCTGGGGGTACTTAATGCGAATATTCACACTTGATTATTCCTACGATGAGGATGAGGCCGGAGTGTTAACAGAATCACACTGAACATGTCCCCCAAGAGAACGAGACCCAGGAGAGGGGGGGTAAGAGCGAGAGGATGGAGGTGCTTCAGGAAAGGTGAGAGGTGTCCGATTTGGGGAGGAATTTTTTTATGCCACTCAGCGAGGGAGGATAAACTAATCAGGATGAGCACCAGTGGGGTGGGGGGCGGGGGGAGACCCTGTGAGCAAAGCTTTGTGGCAGCTCCAAAAGCCAGAAAACTGAGCTCCAGGCCTCGTGTGTGTGTGTGTGTGTGTGCGTGTATACGTGTGTGTGTGTACATGTCTGTGTGTGTACACAAGCTTGTGTGCACACAGGGGAGGTAAGGAAGCAGGGAGGGGGCAAAACCCTTTAGGGTTTAGGGCAGTGATGGCGAACCTATGACACGCGTGTCAGAGGTGACACGCGAACTCATTTTTTTGGTTGATTTTTCTTTGTTCAATGGCAGTTAAATATATAAAATAAATATCAAAAATATAAGTCTTTGTTTTACTATGGTTGCAAATATCAAAAAATTTCTATATGTGACACGGCACCAGAGTTGTTAGGGTTTTTCAAAATGCTGACACGCCGAGCTCAAAAGGTTCGCCATCACTGGTTTAGTGGAACATTCTGTAGGCACTTATGCTGAATCCTGACCTGCCAGAGCCCCCCCTCCACGGGCCTGGAACCCAGGACTCTTGCTGCTCCCACCACAGACCCCTATGGCTCCCTCTGTGGCCTCTCTGCCCCATCCGGCCTGACTGACCTGAGCCAGGAGGGTAGGAGCAGGTCATCTGTGAGCCCACCCCCTTGGCTCCCCCTTCTCCCCTGGGATACAGCCCCCGGAAGTCCCTCCTCCTCAGGAGGCAGATGTGGAGTGGACCCTGCACTGGCCGCACAGTCCTGCTGGGGCATGACCGAGGCTGGGAAACGGCTCCATCATTAGCTTCGGGAACTGCCATCTTGGCCAGCGGCACATTCAGCTTCCCAAGCGCTCACTAATGGGCTCATCAGGACCACGCTGTGAACACAGCACTGCCCCACTGGAGGCAAATACTTCTTCGCAGCCGCCACACATTACGTTTCCCTGTTGCTGGATGTTCCCGGCCTGAATCGCAGGCTTTTCTGCACAGGAAAATTCTAACGCAGCGACTGCTTGGTTTTCGCCTGGAATGACCAAAAGTGGCCGTGTGACAAAGAAAGAACACATCTTCTGTCCCTGCAACTGGTTTCTAAATATGGGCCAGAGGCCACGGGGCAAGCTGGCACCTCGGTGACCCATTGTGTGTTATGAAACCCAAATGTCAGAAGAACAGGCGCACAAGTGAGTTACAATAAAACTGCTTAAAAACCACCACCAGCCAAAACCGGTTTGGCTCAGTGGATGGAGCGTCGGTCTGCGGACTGAAAGGTCCAGGGTTCGATTCCGGTCAAGGGCATGTACCTGGGTTGCGGGCACATCCCCAGTGGGAGATGTGCAGGAGGCAGCTGATCGATGTTTCTCTCTCATCGATGTTTCTAACTCTCTATCTCTCTCCCTTCCTCTCTGTTAAAAAATCAATAAAATATATTAAAAAAAAAAAAAAAAACCACCACCAGACAAAATAAACTCCATTTTCAAGTCCAGAGGAAACCAGTTAAAATGCCTCAGAATTCTATTCACAGGGTAAACGTATCCGATCACATTCTCTACCTGCTCCACAAACAGCGTTCAGGACTGGCCAGGCTCCTCCCAAAAGCACAGCCTTCTCTCCCTGTGTCTCAACTTGGTGTTTTATTTTCTTCAAAGATATTTTTATTGATTTCAGAGGAAGAAAGAGGGAGTGAGAGAAACATCAATGATGAGAGAGAGTCATTGATCAGCCGCCTCCTGCACGCCCCCTACTGGGGATCGAGCCTGCAACCCAGGCATGTGCCCGACCGGGAATCGAACTGTGACCTCCTGGTCCATGGGTCCAGGTTCAACCACTGAGCCACGCTGGCCACGCTCAACCTGGTTTTGACACTGTGCTCTACATGGGCTTGGAGTTTAGGAGTCTCCAGGGTTCAGGCAACAATACCATCCGCTGAAGAACTAGTCCTGCAAAGAGCCAGCCAACTGCTAGTTGCCTAAGGAGGAGACTGCAGTGAGGCTCCCAGAGCCCACAGCAGGCGCTCACAATGATCAAAGAGAATTATTGACTGGTTGCTCCTCCACTCAGCCTGCTTGCCCAGCCTGTCCACAGAAGACACCTCAGCTTCCATATTGCTAACTAAGGATTTGAGAAAACCGCCAGTGCTAACCAAACAGGGCGTACGCTGACGCACAGCACACAGGACACCTTTGATCTGTCCCTGTCTCCCCCGCTCACTCCTCTTGTGTTTGGAGAACGCGCACATAGATGTCAATGGTCTACCCTTCGGCCAACTCAGTATTGCCTCTTGCTGGGGTCCAACCCCAGCAGGTCCAGGGGTCCCCAAAGGTGTGGACGGAGTTGGCGAAGAAGGAATGACACGGAGACAGCGTTCAGTTGATCAGCAGCCTTGCCAGGATCTCTAGGCACAATCTCCAGCCAAGTTCTGTGTCTATGCTCTCTTGCTAAGTTCTTCTGGCTCTCGGTTCTGTGTAGGTTCTATCTTCTAGGTTCTGTCTTCTATGTTCTGTCTTCTAAGTTCTGTGTCCTAAGTTCTGTGTCCTGTTGTCTTGTTGCATCTGTATTTATTCCAGTTGATTCTAATCCTATCAATCTCTATTCCAAAGGTTAGGGCGTTTCTTATCTCCATTCCAGGGAGTAAAGAAAAGCATGATTGTTCGTAGTTAGTGATTAATTACCCGCCTGGCACTTAGTTAAGAGGTTTTATTCCCTCCCTAACTTCAGGGGAAAATCCCTACCTGGGGAAACAACCTTTCTTGGAGAGGTGACCTTGGTTAAAACACAGCGCCAAGAAGGTGAGCAAACATATTAAGAACAGTATGCCATATATGCCAGGTCCCTTGAAACAGCAATGATGGAATGGCTCCCGGCAGCCTCTCCATCCCTTCTCGACACAAGACCACCTCAAAAATCTATGCTGGGGAAGGGGAGAGGGAATATGAGTGCTGAAACTTCACATCGTATCTGCTACTATTCCTAGTGCAGGGAAGCTTGAGTACCTCCTGTGAAGTTCCCATATTATCTAGATGGAATGCCCTTTAAGAACACTGGAATCAGCCCTAGCTGGTGTGACTCAGTGGCTAGAGCGTCGGCCTGCGGACTGAAGGGTCCCAGGTTCGATTCCGGTCAAGGGCATGTACCTGGGTTGCGGGGCACATTCCCAGTGGGGGGCGTGCAGGAGGCAGCTGATGGATGTTTCTCTCTCATCGATGTTTCTGACTCTCTATCCCTCTCCTTTCCTCTCTGTAAAAAATCAATAAAATATATTTTTTAAAAAAAAGAGTTGACTATGAGGCCCTGGCTGGTTTGGGCTCCGCGGATAGAGCATCAGCCTGCGGACTGAAGGGTCCTGGGTTCAGTTCCCATCAGGGGCACATGCTTGGGTTGTGGGCTCGATCCTCAGTAGGGGGCGTGCAGGAGGCAGCCAGTCAATGATTCTCTTTGATCATTGATTATTCTATCCCTCTTTCCTTCTTTCCCTTCCTCTCTGAAATCAATAAAAATATTTTTTTTTAAAAAAGAGTTGACTATGAGGATTAAGTTACTGATCAAATGAGCATATGTCCCTTTCGTTGATGTGCAGAAAAGAATTCAGAAACTGGCAAGCAATGATGTTAGAAAAAAGATGGGTTCTTTTTTTTTTAATATTTTATTAATTTTTTACAGAGAGGAAGGGAGAGAGATAGAAAGTTAGAAACATCGATGAGAGAGAAACATCGATCAGCTGCCTCCTGCACATCTCCTACTGGGGATGTGCCTGCAACCCAGGTACATGCCCTTGACCGGAATCGAACCTGGGACCTTTCAGTCCGCAAGCCGACGCTCTATCCACTGAGCCAAACCGGTTTCGGCAAAGATGGGTTCTTAAAATGTTGGTTTTGTTAGTTTTTTTAAAAATATATTTTATTGATTTTTTTTCAGAGAGGAAGGGAGAGGGATAGAGAGTTAGAAACATCGATGAGAGAAAGATCGATCAGCTGCCTCCTGCACACCCCCTCCTGGGGATGTGCCTGCAACCAAGGTACATGCCCTTGACCGGATTCGAACCCGGGGCCCTTCAGTCCGCAGGCTGACGCTCTATCCACTGAGCCAAACCTGTTAGGGCAGTTTTGTTTGTCTTGAAGGGGTACTAGCACTGCCCCCGCTGTCCATAATAAAACACATTTAAAGCTACAAATATGCTAATAGTCTATATATTCAGGATTATCAACAGACCAGAATGTACTGAAATATGTATAAATACATCCTGAAATTTAGTACAAGAAAAAGATGGCATTTCAATAAATGGGGTAATGATGGCTTTTCTATTAAATGGCGTTGGGCAAAGGGTAGCATCTAGAAAAATACTAAGTTAGAGCCACACTTCACACCAAGATAAATTCCAGAGGCATCGAACATGTCAACATAGAAAATGAAACCATACTAGACGTGTAGAGCTTTTTTCATAATCCTACGATGAAAAAGACCTTTCTGAATAAAACAGAAATCCCAGAAGCCATAAAAGAAAGAACCAAAAGGTTTGACTATGCAAACATTTTGTAAAATTCGGAGTGCAAATACCACCACGGGCAAAGTGAAAAAACAAATGACAAACTGAAAACAAATATTTGCAACTCATAGCACAAAAGGCGAATTTCCCTAGGCCATAAAGGGCTCTCTCAAATGATTGGGGAAAAGACCAGTGATCATCAAATGAATGGGTGGGTGGGGGTTACCAGAAAAGGAAATACAAAGAGTTTTTAAATATAAAAAAGGGGCACAGCCTCTTTCAGAAGCGACATACAAATTAAAACCATAGTGAGAAAAAAAAATTTTACCTACCAGATTAAATATCAAAAAATAGATGAAGCCCTCATGTTGGCAATGTTTCGGGGAAACAGACACTCATTCGGTGCCTGTGGGGTCAGGGGACGCCTGAGGGGACAGAGCAACAACGTTTGCCAGGCACACAACCTCTGGGCCAGCATCCAGTTGACCCTACACTGACACAGGTGCACGTGATATAAGTACAAAATTATCTATTGTGCAGCATCGGGAAGCCAAAGGTTGGAAATAAATAAAAGCTCCCATTAGGAAACTGGTTAGACAAGTGACAGTCTATTTTTGTAATATATTTTTGTTGATTTTAGAGAGGAAGGGAGGGGGAGAGGGAGAGGGAAAGGGAGAGGGAGAGAGGGAGAGAGGGAGAGAGAGAGAGAGAGACATCAATGATGAGAGAGAATCATCAATCGGCTGCCTCCTGCGCCCCACACTGGGGATGGAGCTCACAACCTGGGCATGTGCCCTGACCAGGAATCAAACTGTGACCTCCTGGTTCGTACGTCAATGCTCAACCACTGAGCCATGCTGGCCGGGCAAATGACAGTCTATTATGTAACACTAAGCAGCCATGACAAAAATGGAGGAAGCTACTTATTCCTATATTCTTATGGAAGACTCAGGGATATTTCATGAAGAAAAGCAAGGTGAGAGTATATAGCATACTGCTATTTGTGTAATAAAAGGAAAAGGGGTGTGTGTGTGTGTGTGTGTGTGTAACTGCCGTTTTTGCAATCATGAAACTGGAAACATTAGTTGAAGGGAACGGGATGGTGGCTGGGGGAGTGTTTTAATGTAAATGTATGACCGGTTTTATAAAATAAAGGGGTTAAGGCCGAAACTGGTTTGGCTCGGTGGATAGAGCGTCGGCCTGCGGACTGAAGGGTCCCAGGTTCGATTCCGGTCAAGGGCATATACCTGGGTTGCGGGCACATCCCCAGTGGGGGATGTGCAGGGGGCAGCTGGTCGATGTTTCTCTCTCATCAATGTTTCTGGCTCTCCCTCTCCCTTCCTCTCCTTCCTCTCTGTGGAAAGTCAATAAAATATATTTAAAAAAAAATAAATAAAGGGGTTAAGGATGCTTATGAGATCTATAACTATTCTAAATTTACTCTGATAAACACAGGAGCCTACTGGTAGCCAGGGCGACACTGAAGGAGAAAACAAGATTGCAGATTCTACGGTGACCTTGACGGAGAGAGCTATGTGGAAACACAGCCGCTACTGCTTGCGCCTTGAGCAGAAATGGCAGAGGAAGGAAACGCTGCAGCCGCCCTGGAGCTGTCACGGGTCCAAACTGCTGAAAGAAGCCACTGTCCATGGCTGTGGGTTAGCCCCGCCGGAACAGCAGCCCTCGCCCGTGGCATGAGAACACAGAAAAATATTTCCTCAAACCGTCAACCACCCCACCCTCGTGAAAACTCACAGCAGCTTAGGCACCACGTCTCCATTCTTGTCCGCACCCCAGGAGAGCATTGCAAAACCACAGAAATAAGCAGGTTCTAGAAAGTTCTAAAAAGCGAAGTCCATCTCTCTTTATACATGAAGGACGAATGCAAAAGACAACGGCTGGTGTCAGGGCTCATACTTATTATCTATAACTAGAGGCCTAGTGCATGAAATTCATGCACTCGGGGGGGTCCCCCAGCCTGGCCTGTGCCCTCTTGCAGTCTGGGAGCCCTCGGGGGTTGTCTGACTGAAGGCTTAGGCCCCCCCTAAGCCGGCAGTCAGACATCCTTAGCGCTGTAGCTGACATGGGAGAGGCTCCTGCCACCACTGCAGCGTTCGCCAGTCTGTGAGCCCGGCTTCTGGCTGAGTGGCGCTCCCCCTGTGGGAGCACACTGACCACCAGGGAGCAGCTCCTGCATTGATTGTCTGCTCCCTGGTGGTCAGTGTGTGTCATAGCCACTGGCTGTTTGGCCATTCGGTCAATTTGCATATTAGCCTTTCATTATATAGGATAATAAAAGCGTAATATGCTAATTAGACCAGACATCCTTCCAGACGTCCCTCCGGATGACCTTCCAGACGAAGTCGGGGCTGCAAGGGAAGCCTGGGTCCCGGGTGCCAGAGGGAAGCCGGTGCTGGCAGCTGGGGGAAGGAAGGCCTACTCTCGCACGAATTTTGTGCACCGGGCCTCTAGTTAGCAATAAACAATATACAACTTTTAAAACTATGAAGGATGACATGCATATTCAGAGGCCTCTGTTTTACTTCACATCAATTGGAAACAGCTCACCGAGACCCCGGCTGGGGTCTCAGAGAGCCTTGGAACCTGGAGTTTCAGGGCCTACACTCTGCACAGCTAAGGGACGTTTCTTTGGTCATTTCTGTCCCTCCACTTTCTCTAGCCCCTTTCTGGAACTACTGTTACTTAGATACTGGATTTCTTGGACTGATTCTCTAATTTCTCTTCCACGTTCCTCTTTAGTCCTCGTTTTCTACTTTCTGGAAGAGATCCTCCTTCTTATTTTCTAATCCCTCTATGAAATCTTTTCCTCTCTCCTCCAAAAGCGCCCCCTGTTCGGACGGAGTGTTCCCATTCTATGGTCTCTTCTTGTCCCAGAGCCTGCATCTCTCTGAGCATGCTCATTACAGGTTTTCCTGCTCAAGCTGTTTGGTTCCTTTCATTGTGCGTCCTCCACTTCATCTGCTTGCTGCGTATTTTTGTCTTTCATGTTTGAGGCTTTCTTCAGACATCCAGTGACTCCTGATTTTCTGCTCATACTGCAGGGTGAGGCAGTGAGAAGCAGATGCAGAGCTGTCTGCCCACATAGGCGGCGCCTGCCAATCTGTGGGCTCCAGCTACTGTGTTAGAGGGCCCCCCCCCACCAAATCTCTTGGCGGGTCCATTTCCCCAGGGGGAAACCCTCCTATCTCCTTGGTTGTGGCTGGGCACCCTCCATGGGCAGACTCTATGGTCTGGTGGCTCGCCTCCATCCTCCCTCTGCAGGAGCAGAGGTAGGCAGTCACCTGGCCATGTGAGATGGGAGGAGACTGGGAAACTTAATACCAATCTTCCCGCTTTCAGACACATTTCACACCCCATCTTCAGAGGTCCCTGAAGCCTCCCATTCCCAAGCCTTCAAAATCAGCCTCACTGCTGAGGGCCTCCCCTCCGCAGGCTGGGGGTCCGCTTCCTCTAGTCTATAGGTCGGTGTCCACTTGTCCATCTGCTTCCCACTCATCTGCTCCCATCTCCTCTCCTTTTCTACGTTCTTGAGACTTTACCCTACAGTATCGTTTTAGTGGGGACTCAGGAAGGAGTGAAGAAAAAATGTACTTGATTTGCCACTTTTAAAGTTTAGCTTTTATCCTAGTTTAAATGATTTGTTTGAGCCCGGCCAGTGTGGCTCAGTGGTTGAACGCTGACCTATGAACCAGGAGGTCACGGTTCGATTCCTGGTCAGGGCACATGCCTGGGTTGTGGGCTTGATCTCCAGTGTGGGGCGTGCAGGAGGCAGCCAATCGATGATTCTCATCATTGATGTTTCTATCTTTCTCTCCCTCTCCCTCCCTCTCTGAAATCAATAAAAATGTATTTTAAAAAACGATTTGTTAGAGTTAACTTCATAGTAGTAGGATCGATGTTTTTACTCCTTTATTTATGATCTGTGTATTCACTCAATAAATATTGATCGGACACTTACTATGTGCAAGACACTAATGGGCAGTGAGAACACAGCTCGAAGGCCTCTCTTTGCTCAGTGCTCATTTGTCCTAACTTTCTGTGGTTTCTAGCACCTTCCTCTTCAATGCCTTCCTTCTCTGCCTTCCATGATGCTCGAGGCCCCTGGTCCTCCTCCTCCTCCCCGTTCTTCCTGCCCGTCTCTGGCTGACTGGCTGGTTCCTCCTCCCCCCCCAACCTGCCGCAGCCAGCAGTCCTCCGGTTTCTCTCCCCACACTGTCTTCCTCTCCCTGCAGCTGCTGATTTGGAATCTGCAGTCTGGCCTTAGGGTTACACTTCAGTTCTACTGCCCCATTTGTACCTGCCCACCGGCCCATCCCACAGTGTCCCAAACAACACAACTTTCCCTGAGAAAACAGCTTCCTCATTTGACTTCTCTATTTCTGTCAATGACTCTATTCTTCTCTCAACTCTCAGAAACTCTCAGCCATCTGTGACTCAGCCCATTCCTCCCAAGCCCAAGGCCATTCCATTATCCACACCGCCCACCGGTGACCTCAGCACAGAAGCTTCCACAGAACCATCTCCCCTTCTCCACACTCCTTGTCACTCGGTTTAGTTACTCATTCTGATACTTACTCACAGAGGTTCCTACCTAAGCCATCTACCAACATTGGTGGGCCCTGCCTGTGGGAAGCAGCGACCATAGTGAATACAGAGAATTTAAGACAGTCTGTCCTTAAGCCTCCCAGAATACAGTTGGTGACGATGACAGACAGACACATGGGGAGCTATGGTTACATTCCCTTGTAGGAGCCAAGGGGACAGTTGAGGGGTAAAATAAAATGCTGGAGGAGCCAGGATGTCAGGAGGCCTTGAGGGATGTAGGCATTTGATGGACAGAGAAGGTGGAAGAAAATATGAAAGGACTAGAGGCCCAGTGCACGAATTTGTGCAAGGGTGGGGTCAGGCCGGCCCGCCCCAATGGAGGCAGATCGGGCTGGGCTGGCTGAGAGGAGGCGCGGGAAGTTCGTTAGTCCCACCCCTGATGGTAGGAGGGCCAGCCAGGGGTGGGGCTGGCTGGGGAGAGGGGCCGCAGGTGGTTGGCTGGCCGGACCCGCCCTGATAGGGCCAGTTGATCTGGCCACAGTGGGCGTCATAATGAGCAGTCATTCCGGTCATTCTGTTCGTTCTGGTGTTCCAGTCGCTGGCTTTTTATATATAGAGATTTTGTGTGTGTGTGTGTGTGTGTGTGTGTGTGACTGAGTGTGGCATACAGACAGTAGACAGACTAGCAGAACAGGTTACTGAATGTGAATGGACTGACTTATATGCATACATATTTATTTTTCCCCGAGAATACTTTAATGAAATGCCAAGTGCAGATGGGCAACATCCAAGAGTCGAATCAAACCTAAACACTTGCCCCCAAATGCACAGCAGAAGACAGTGAATGATAGAGAAGGTAAGCATTAACAAACAAGGAAAAGTCCGTACTGTTATGGCGTGGCAGATTTCACACTATAAAACGTACAAGGAGCTTCTCACTTCCTGTTAATGAGGAATTACTGTTTGAGCTTTTATGATCAGGCTGAAAACACCCCGTCAGGGTCTCGCTGGCAGGAGACTGGTACTACATGTCACTGGATAGGCAGGCTGACTGTGGCAATGGCATCAGTAGCCGTTAAAAAAATGGAAAAATATATCAGCTGCTGCTTTGCATGGCCGCTCCCTACCTGGGAGGCCCAGGGGGTTCTGGACGAACCATGACCTCCAGGGGGGCCTCCCCAACCACTCTGCATTATAAACTCTTAATGGCCACCTCGAAAGCTAAGCCGCCTGGCTTGACGCCACGTGCCCACGCTGACCTAGAGCCCAGACTCTATGATTAGATGCTGAAACAGGGAGGGGCCTTGGGGTGGTTCACAAGCTGCCACCCGGGTGACTCATTTCCATGGCTCACGGTGACAGGGCACGGGGTGACACGGCATAGCAGGCGGCTGCCTGGGCCAGATGGAGAGCTCCGAAGAGCACATGGGCCTGGGGAGAGGGCACTGCTAGGCAGTCAGTCGCTGGGTGGTCACAGGGATGGCATTTCATACGGTCCTGGGAAAAATCAATGGGTCAAGGATGATAGCGTTCTATATCAGTGACAGCTTCGCTTCCTGGAATTTTGCAGAGGAGGCAGATTTCCTTACGAACCTGGGAGATGCTTTCCTCAGCCCAGCCCCCTAACAGACTCCAAGATGGTGGCGGCCCTTCCCTCTCTGGCTGGGATGGCCTCGAGGGTGAGTGACCTGCTCGTGCAGAGACAGTGTAGATGGCAACATCCAGAAATCGAATCAAACCTAAACACCCGCCCCCAAATGACAGCAGAAGACAGTGAATACTAGAGAAGGCAAGCATTAACAGACAAACAAACAAACACGCCCTAGCTGGTTTGGCTCAGTGGATAGAGCATTGGTCTGCATGTATTGATCCCGGTCAAGGGCACATACCTCGGTTGCAGGCTCCTCCCTGGCCGGGGCCCTGGTTGGGGTTCGGGTAAGAGGCGACCAATCAATGTGTTTTTCTCACATTGATGTTTCTCTCTGTCTTTCCCTCTCTCTTCCACTCTCCCTAAAAATCAATGGAAAAATATCTACGGGTGAAGATAAAAGAGAGAGAGAGAGAGAGAGAGAGAGAGAGGAGGCAGCCGATCCATCCCTGTCTGGACTTCCTCGGTTTAGCACTGAAAAGTCCTCATTCCGGGATCCTATTAGCCCTGGGAAAACTGGGCATCTGGCTAGTCTAGGTCCAGGGGACAGTAGCCCAGGTTTAGCAACTCAACCTTTCCCCCTGAGAGTATGGATTTGGGCGATTTCATCAGAAACACAAGCAATTTCAGGATGAACTCACTTGAGAACGCGACCTCACCGATGCTAACCATCAATCCCTGGTCTCGATAAAGATGATTTTTGAGTCTTTCATGTTTCGAGAACTCTCTTACAACGGGAGTTCCCAGGTAAATGTGCTCTGAAGGGCTGGTGCCTATAACCCGGGCACCAGGGGCCACAGATCCGCTTATCAGTGGTTAATGGCTTACCACACGCACCTAGGGAAATATTTGCACAGTTCTTAAAACGGGCCAAGTCAGGTCAATGGTATTAAGACTCTTGGCAATTACGAGTTTATCCTATAAAAAGGACAAAGCTATAGTGTTCAGCCAAGGCGGAAAGGATCTAAATCTGATCTGGAATGTCTCTGTGAGCAAGAGGGAATTAGGAGGAATTTAAGCCCAAGATAATGAAATCCTTTTCATTTAACTCACTATAAATAAACTGTACTGGCTCCCAAAATTCTACCTGGGGGGAGGAGGGGTCTAGGGTGGCCATCTGACCAGAAGGGGGTGTATCCATACATTGCACAATCAGACCTCCAAATTAGTGCTTTCCTATAGAGTACTTTAAAAAATATATATATGAGCCAAACTAGCTAGGGCCATGGCGGTGGCTTTGATCACACTGCTTCCCTCCTTCGGACCCTGCAGGGGCTCCTAGGTATCGCGATAAAAACTCCCCCACTATCTGTTTCTAGGCTGTGGCTTAGCTCAGCCCTCCATCACTCGCCTCCTAAATGCCTGTATCTTTAGCTGCACCAGGCCTAGCTTTCCACAGGGAACATTGAAGTTTTAATAGGAGGTTCCCAGAGATGGGGTACCTGCCAGAGGAGACTTCCTGAGATGGAGTTCCTGGCTCCTCTTTGCTTTCGACCAGGATCTGATGAATGGAAACTACAGCTGTGCCCATGGGAGGGGCGGAGGCTGAAACTGCTTTTCCGCTTATACCTGGGGGTTGTCCTGACATAAGACCAAAAACAACCAATCCATCTTTTTTTCAGAGACGGGGTAGTGACTCCCCAATAAACAAAACTCTCGTGTGCCCCAGCTGCGCTAACTGCATAGGCTGGGGACTGTGGTTTCTTTTCCCAGAGCACACCTGGAATTTGCCAAAACAGATATACCCTCACCTCTATCTGTCCATGTAAATACGACATGAACAGCATTACGCTCAGGATCTGGAACCCCTGGGGATCCTGTTCTGTCTCATCAAGAGTGTGGCTCTTGTCGGCATGGCTCAGTGGTCGAGCATCGAACTATGAACCAGGAGGTCTCGGTTCAAGGCCCAGTCAAGGCATATACCTGGGTCGCAGGCTCGATCCCCAGGAGGGGCGTGCAGGAGGCAGCCGATCAGTGATTCTCTCTCATCATTGATGTTTCTCTCTCTCTCTCTCTCTCTCTGAATAAAAAATATTTTTTTTAAAAAAGTGTGGCTCTTGATTTGGGGCACATGTGCTCTACTGATTGAAAAGAGACAGACACAGATTCCCATAAAAGAGGGTGGGTGGGCTAACTGGACATGCTGGGGAAACACCAGTAGACAAAAGGGCTCCTTCTGACCGAGGAGTAGGAGGAAGTCAGGGGAAGTTTCTCAGAAGTCATGCTATTGAAGTTCAATTACAGGGTAAGTGATATTTTGGTGCAGAGAGAAAGGAGAGGGTTTTGGGGGTGGCCAGGGGGCTGGCACTTCACGGGCAATGAGAGCAGCAATGAGAGCAGGTCAGGTTGTGGGGCTGGGCAGGTGGTGGGGTCACGCTGTAGCGTGCCTTGGAGCTGGCCTGCTTGAGGAAGCCACTCCACTGGCATTGTGACCGGTGAGGTCAGGAGGTGACTCGGGAAACTCCTGTAAAAGCCCAAGGGAATGGCAGTGGCACGGCCGAGTACCTATCAAAAGGCCCTGAGCTGCACACTTAAGGTCTGTGCATTTTACTATAGCGACGGCTCAAAAAAATGAATATGCATTATATTTTTTATTCAGAAAAAAAAAATGAAGATTTATACTGTCACCGACATTTTCTCCTAATTCTGAACGGAGCTTTTAGCCTGCGGTTTTCGCTGAAAGCAAACACGTCTTGAGAATAAGAAATGAATCACTAGGTAAATATTGATCTGTTGCTAAGTGAACAAGAAACACGTCGCCCCATCTAAGCCAAGTTTTCCTCCAGACATTAAAAAGGTTCATTCCTAAGAACAGATTACCTTAAGACAGGTTTAAAAACTGACTAGAGTGCTGACAGGGGGAAAAAATCCCCTTTTTCCTGTTTTTACTGTTCACCTTTCATCAAGTTTTTTTAATTTTTATTACAGAACAGCAAGCGGAAATGTTCTGATTCCGCACATAACTCATAACCACGGGCCGCTTCAGTCAGTTACTGAGTAACGCCATCAGCCTGTTGTAAATCAGCTAGCTGCACTTTCTCTCTTTTTTAAAAAATATATTTTATTGATTTTTTACAGAGAGGAAGGGAGAGGGAGAGGGATAGAGAGAAACATCGATGAGAAAGAAACATGAATCGGCTGCTTCCTGCACACCCCCTACTGAGGATGTGCCCACAACCCTGGTACATGCCCTTGACCGGAATCGAACTTGGGACCCTTCAGTCCGCAGGCCAACGCCCTATCCACTGAGCCACACCGGTTAGGAGTATATATATCTTTTTTTCTTTTTTTTTATTGATTTCAGAGAGGAAGGGAGAGGGAGAGAAAGATAGAAGCGTCAATGATGAGTGAGAATCATTGATCAGCTGCCTCCTGCACGTCCCACACTGGGGATCGAGCCTACAACCCGGGCATGTGCCCTTGATTGGAATCAAACCCAGGACCTTTCAGTCCCCAGGCTGATGCTCTATCCACTGAGCCAAACCAGCAAGGGCAGCTAGTTGCACTTTCCAGACCAGACAATGGCTGGTGCAGGCTGCAGACAGGTTTCCTCTAAAAAAAATCTTAAAAGTCGCCGGAGAAACGCTTTTACCCCTAACAGACGTACTTCCTGCCCTCGGCTTCAAATAGATGGGAGGCTATGACAGAAACGCAAGGCCGAGAAAGAGCCTGGAGGACAGTGGCTTCCAACAGAGGGAGTAAAATAGAAAGAGGGTCACTCGGAAGATGCATTAAGGATGGCCCCTGGCTGCCCTCGGCCGCTTCCCTCACCTGCACCCCGAGAACAGTCTCTGTCCCCCTCCCCCAGGGATAGGAAGGGAACCAAGTCCAGAGTCACAAACTTGGGTTCACTTTTCCTCTCCGCTACTGTGTCCCTATCCTTAAGTATGAAAGGGAAAAGGAATCTGACCTCAAAGTTGTGAAGAGGATTAAAAGGCATAATGCCGATGAGGCAAAGGGAAATCATTAGACTTAATGACTCTGGGTTCTTTTTTTTTTTTAAAAGGAAAACAAGAAAAGAGGTAAGCCCTAGTTGGTGTGGCTCAGTGGATAGAGCGTCAGCCTGTGGACTGAAGGGTCCTGGGTTCGATTCCGGTCAAGGGCACATGTTGGGGTTGCAGGCTCCATCCCCAGTGGGGGGTGTGCAGGAGGCAGCGGATCAATGATTCTCTCTCATCATGGATGTTTCTCTCTCTCTCTCTCTCTCCCTTCCTCTTTGAAGTCAATGAAAATATATTTTTTTAAAAAGGCATAAAAACACACACAAAGGCCGCCATAATCAGCTTTGTGAGCTACTAGTGTAGAATCAGACTTTATGTGATGTTTCTCAGGAGCCTGGACAAATAGCAGCTTTTCCACGGTTCCCTCTGATCACCAGGACCCGTTGGTGGGTGGAAATTTATAGTCACTTCGATATAAACTTATAGGGATTGCCCTAACCGGCTTGGCTCAGTGGATAGAGCGTCGGCCTGGGGACTGACGGGTCCCAGGTTCGATTCCGGTCAAGGGCATGTACCTTGGTTGCGGGCACATCCCCAGTAGGGGGTGTGCAGGAGGCAGCTGGTTGATGTTTCTCTCATCGATGTTTCTAGCTCTTCTCCCTCTCCTTTCCTCTCTGTAAATAATCAATAAAATATATTTTTTAAAAAATAAAAATAAATAAACTTATAGGGATTGAACACCTTGCTTTCCAAAAACTCTACACGAGATGGCCGAGGAACCTGGGTCTAGCTTTGGGGTTCCACTGAGTCTGAAAGTGGGTGCAAATGTTAGCTGCCAGTCCAGATTAGTGAAGTATCTACATTAAGAACTGGAAAGAAAAAAAGCTGGACAATTTGAAAAGCATACAGATTTCTGGGCACCACCTTCCGCTGAGGAGCCACTGGGATGGAGCCCCCTCAGCACGGTGACGTCACACTGCACGTGGCACTCCACAAGTATCAGGCAACACAGTCCAGGTACAGGTCTCTTTCGACTTAATACTAACTTTTGGGTCATGACATCACTGTGACAACTATGAGGAAATTGCACATGAACATACAAAACACCCGAAGCCCACACAGCTCTTCACCCTTGGCGAACAGCACGTGAAAATGAACTGGACGGTCAAACGAGACAACCAAGGGTCCAAGTTCTCCGACGTGTCTGTCACACATTTGCCTGCTCTCAGAGGCGAGTCATTCACTCAGTGTCACCAACCCCCACCGAGGTGGGAGAGATCGTATCAGGATAGTGGGCTGCTAGTACCCACTGAGCACTAGACACTCCACTGAATATGGTCACACGCTGAGGGGCACAGTGTGAATATTCAGCCCCCCCAGCAGCTTCCGCCTGGCAGAATGGATTCAGTTTAAAGAGGCCCAGAGTGAAGAGCAATGAGGAGAAAGGGGGGCATCCAGACCCAGAAGCATAAGGAATGCTTCGTGCATGAGGCTTGGCCCGAGCCTTGAAGGAAGACACAGTTATTATGAAGACCTCAACAGGGAAACATCTAACCACACGCCTCTTGGAAACAGTCTGTGTGCCCAGCGGTGTGGCTCAGTGGTTGAGCGTCGAGCTATGAACCACGAGGTCATGGTTCAATTCCTGGTCAGGGCACATGCCCGGGTTGTGGGCTGGATCCCCAGTGTGGGGCGTGCAGGAGGCAGCCAATCCATGATGGTCTATTTCTCTCTATCACCTCTCATATGTCTCTCTCTCTCTCTCTCTCTCTCTCTCTCTCTCTCTCTCTCTCTCTCCCTCCCTTCCTCTGGAAGCAATAAAAATATATTAAAAAAAGAAAACAGTCTGTGACATAAAATGCACGCTTTAGAAGTCTGGTTTCCTGTCCCAGAAGCAGTGCTCACCCAATATATAGACCTGGCCTGTTTCAGGGACCCCTGGCTCATTTGGAATGAAGGCATTCTATTTAGGCAGTGGATCCTCTTAGCCAACGTCAGCCCACTTTTCAATAAAAGAGATGGAGAGTACCCAACTCATAAATCTATGCTTTTTAATTTATTAACTAGAGGCCCAGTGCACGAAATTTGTGCAAGGGGCTCGGCCCTTGCTGCCCCAGCGGCTACTTTGGCCCTCACAGCCCTGGCTTTGTCCGAAAGGTCGTCCAGACGGTCGTTCCACTGTTCGGCCATCCGGTCTAATTAGCATATGATGCTTTGATTATTATAGATTTGGGGTAAGGATAGTTTTTCAGTCCTAGCAACAGAACTGGCAACAGACCATTTGATAAAGGGCTAGAATGTTGTCCAAGTTTTCTGTATCTCCCTAAAAATAAATGACCGCCGTTTTCTGCAAAGTCCTTGTCACGAATGATGACTCTAGGCAACCAAGGTCGGATTCTGTCTTCTACCCTCCGGCATTCAAAACACAGACTTCCATGGCGACTGTGGCTATTTTGTCAGCCACGACACCGTTTTACATGGTGGCCCTGAGACACATGGGAAAAGCTTCTCTGAATATCGCTCAAGCCAAACAGCTCAGCCGGCGGGCCTAGGGCAGGCGAGAGGTCTACTCACTCTTTGGTCAGAAGGGGACAGGACTTGAGCAGGAAGCGCGAGAGCCCCGAGTCCTGGAAGTAGAGGTCAGGGGGGGCGGTGGGGCTCTTCAGGTTCAGACAGCGGACGATCACGTACAGCACGGCGGCCACCGCGGCCAGCTTCACCCCGTCAAACACGGCCGGGAGCTCGGGGGTCTCCAGCATGGCATTCATCCTGACCTGGGAGCAGAGGCACAGGCTTAGCTTCAGTGAGGCGGGTGGGGTCCGCACGCAAGGTGACAAACCCAGCGGTGGCATGTCATAGCCAGGTGTGTCCACCGGGCCCGCCCAGGTGGCCCGCCATCAGCACCCCGCGGCCTCCCGTGGACTGGCAGCACCCCAAGTCACAAACAGTCCTGAGCACTGATAAGCTGGGTAGGGTGTTGTTGTATTTAAATTTAATGACCCTTCTAAGATAAGCAAACTGGAAAATGCTGAGAACAGGAGCCTTCGGGGAGTGGGAGAAAGAAGGCGCCAGAGAGGATGAGTGGCACCGCGAGGGGCACCGCGAGGGGCACCCTGAGGTCTGTGCACAGGAGCCTCGGATCCCTGCAGCCTTAGCCCACAGGTGGTGCGCCAGGTGTGTGACGGGCCCGTTTACAGCGGGGACACAGATGTGAAAGGGGACTGCGATGGCCCCCAGGTGTGGCTGTACTGCCTGCTGGCCCCCGTCTCTATTTTTAGAGCAGAATGCGATAGAGCCACCTGGGCCTGAAGGGCCATCTGCTCCTCAGGGCACCGGCGTAAAGTTCAGACCCAGCCCAAGTGGCAGGCATCCCTGCTCCTGGGGAAGGAAGCTCAGCAAATTTGCCCCCTGCGGTTACAAAAGAGGCTAAAGCGGACCACATTCAATCGCTAAGCCAGAACTAAACACTGGAGGAAGAAAACTGCATACGGCCGAAACCGGATTGGCTCAGTGGATAGAGCGTCAGCCTGAGGACTGAAAGGTCCCAGGTTCGATTCCGGTCAAGGGCATGTACCTGGGTTGTGGGCACATCCCCAGTGGGAAGTGTGCAGGAGGCAGCTGATTCTCTCTCATCGATGTTTCTAACTCTCTATTTCTCTCCCTTCCTCTCTGTAAAAAATCAATAAAATATATTTAAAAAAAAAAAAGAAAACTGCGTATGTACATCTGGCTTTGCCCAAGCTCTCCTGATAGTTCATCTTCTGAGGTAGCTTTACCTCGTATCCAAGACACACATGCGGGCGCACACACCTCCACACTCAAAACGAACATCAGCAACAAAAGCAACGAAAATCCAGTCTTTTCCTTGTTGCTTAGCGAAAAAACAGAACGTCAGCCGGCACCTTAAAAGTCAGGGAAACCACAAGCTAACAAAAAAGGAGAAAACGGGAACTCTCCCAGCCAAGGTAGCCATGGCAACGGCTTCCCCTGGAACGGCTTCCAGTAGCCTCTGCTAAAAACAGCACAAGAGCTGGGTGGCCACCCGTGCAGGCAGAACAGGACCGGCCGGACAAAACAGCCTCCAAAGACAGGCTGGGGGCATAACAGAAGGGACTCTCGCGAGACCCACAGCAAGGCCAGAGGGGGTGCAGGAGCCCTGTCTACATTCAGGGTGACTTTGGCAAATGCAGGACCTACCCACACTGCTCTCTGGCAGGGCTCCCGCCTCAGGGAGGGCGGCAACCAAACTTTGCAGCTCCTTCGCCCGCCGTCCACCATCAGGGCAAGAAAACAACTTTGAAAAATGTATCTGATACGATTTCCCATCCAGGCTAGACCGCCAACTACACGTTCAGTGCAGCCACCTTGGAACTTTTAAGAGCTGACAGTTTCCCTGAAACTCAACCTCTGGAGATATGTCCCCGCTACTGACTAGCTGCTTATGAATTCCTAAAACAGGATTCTTAAAAAAAACAAAAAAACACATATATATTATTGATTTCAGAGAGGGAGGGAGAGGGAGAGAGAGAGAAGCATCAATGATGACAGAGAATCATTGGCCGGCTGCCTCCTGCATGCCCCACACTGGGAATTGATCCCATAACCTGGGCATGTGCCCCAACCAGCAACCTTTCAGTGCAGGGGACAATGCCCAAGCAACTGAGCCACACTGGCCAGGGCCAGATCCTTGAATTCTGTAAGGAATAATTACCTGTGCAGACA
>NW_006285487.1:419801-430886 GCF_000327345.1 Myotis davidii
CTGGCCCCGCCCCAGCCTCCTAGCTCCCCTGCCCCTAATGGACCCTGTCCCTTCTCTGCTGGAACCTTTGCCGGCTGCCTTCACCCCTTAACCCAGGACAGACACCGGCCGTGGGCACCAGGCGAGGCAGAATTCACTGCTACCCTGTGTTGGCATTTGACTCTTTTTTTTAAAGATATTTTTATTGATTTCCGAGAGGAAGAGAAAGGGAGAGAGTGATAGAAACATCAATGATGAGAGAGAATCATTGATCGGCTGCCTCCTGCATGCCCCATACTCGGGATCAAGCCATAACTCAGGCATGTTCCCTGACTGGAAATCAAACCATGATCTCCTGGTTCATAGGTCAATGCTCAACCATTGAGCCATGCTAGCTGAGCCTAAAACAGGATTCTTAACTTGGAGTGTGTGGGTCCCTAAAGGATTCTAGGGCCCAGGAACCCTGTGGCAGTCTGTGTAATGCACAACTTTCTGGAGAGGGGGTCTGTAGGGTTCATCAATCCTCCACGGGGTTAGGGCTAAGGTTACAGTTAGTGGCAGCGTTCAGCCTATGGCCCAGGGTCCTTCACCTCATCAGAGCCCATCAGAGCCCTGCCACTTGGGCCAGTCAAGCCAACGAGAAACAAACATCCAAGATGATTCAACTTGTTAACATGGATCTTTAAGTCTAGAGAGGAAAGAGCTCAAAACAAGATGTAGCAGGGACTCCAAAATTTCTCTGATCTGACGCTGGTGCTATGGACCTGAGACAGCGGCTTTTTTGCTCCCTTTGTCAGGAAGAGAACAGAGAAAGCAGCAGGTGGCTTCATCAGTTTCCCTGTTGGTCCAGAGCAGACTTATCAAATAAAAAAGATAAAACAGCCCTAGCTGGTTTGGCTTCAGTGGATAGTGTCAGCCTGCAGACTGAAGGGTCCTGGATTCGATTCATGTGCCCTTGATCGGGTTGCGGGCTTGATCCCCAGTGTGGGGCGTGCAGGTGATAGCCGATCAATGATTCTCTCTCATCATTGATGTTTCTATCTCTCCCTTCCTCTCTGAAATCAATAAAAATATATTTAAAAATTAAATTAAAATAAAATAAAATAGGTCCTTTCCTCCCCACTTTCACTCACTACTAACTAACATGGGGAGGTGGCAGAAGTAAAACTGGACAAGCCCTCGCCGGTTTGGCTCAGTGGCTAGAGCGTTGGCCTGCAAACTGAAAGGTCCCAGGGTCGATTAAGGTCAAGGGCATATGCCCGGGTTGTGGGCTCGATCCCCAGTGGGGGACTTGCAGGAGGCAGCAGATCAATGATTCTCTCTCATCATGGATGTTTCTCTCTCTCTCTCCCTCTTCCTTCCTCTCTGACATCAATAAAAATATTTTTTAAAAAAAGTAAACTGGACAAGAGTCTGGCCAATACATACCTATGTACTCTGCTCCTCTCTAGGTGGGAATATGAACTTGAAATGTTGTGCAGCTGGGCCGGGCAGGTCAGATCTCTTATTCAGATTCACCTAAAAGCTGAAAAGATTGGGGACAAGAAGGAAGCCATTTAATTGAAATACAAGCACATTTCCGTTTCTCTGCATTTCAAGTCTTTAGGGAAAAAGACAATTTCTGTAATTAACATGTGTGCCACACTCTTGGCCGGCTGAACAAACCTGCTGGGGGAAGCCTCTGGCAGCCCACAGAGTGGCGGCTCTCTCTGGTTTCCAGGACAAGTTATCTGCTGCGCTCAGAACTCTGGCTAAAGCAAACTCGCCCTGCTTTTACCCTTTATCTCGTAACGTAACCTTCAGAAACCCGGAAAGGTATTGTCTCTGTCTAACCAATCACATAACCTAATGAGGCGTTAGGTCAACACAGCTGCCAGGGGTGTGGGTGAAGGTGGAAGAGGGCATAGCGGGGACAAATGGTGATGGAAAAAATAAATTTAATTTGATTTTAAAAAGACAGCAGTCAGTTGACTCTTTCTCTTGCAAACATACAGCAATGGCGGAAAAAAATCTGAGCTAAGAAAAGTAAGGGCACAGACTAGAAGTAATGGGTAGGGAGCGTGCACAGCCTGAGGGTCTGGGTGCAGACTGGGGCAGGAGGCTGGCCGTGGAGAGGAACCAGGAGCTAAAAGTGCTCCTGTGAGATGGAGAGCTAGAGCCAGGCCCACTGTGCTGGAGATCCTGCCTTTCATTTAAAAAAATAAAATAAATTTTGCCCTAACCGGTTTGGCTCAGTGGATAGAGCGTCTGCCTGCAGATTGAAGGGTCCCAGGTTCGATTCCGGTCAAGGACATGTACCTTGGTTGTGGGCACATCCCCAGTAGGAGGTGTGCAGGAGGCAACTGATCGATGTTTCTCTCTAATTGATGTTTCTAACTCTCTATCCCTCTCCCTTCCTCTCTGTAAAAAAATCAATAAAAGGTATTTAAAAAAAAAAAAATAGTACCTTTCTCATAGGATACTTCTTAAGATTAAAAAAATAATAATAAATTTTTAATAATTTCAGAAAGGGAGAGGAAAAGAGAGATAGAAATATCAATGATGAGAGAGAAGCCCTGATCGGCAGCCTCCTGCATACCCCCACCTGGGGATCGAGCCCGCAACCTGGACATGTGCCCTGACCAGAATCAAACCCAGGACCCTTCAGTCTGTAGGCTGACGCTCTAGCCACTGAGCCAAACCAGCCAGGGCTCCATGCCTTTCAAAGCAGCAGAGGAGACAAAAAAAAAGAAAACGGTGTTTATATATCCCTGTGTGTCAAGCTCTGTTCTTTGTATTTTACACATATTAACACACTGACTCCTTACCACACCCTGTGAGGCATAGAGAACTTGCGTAAGTTGCCCGAGGCCACACAGCTAGTAGACACAGAAGCTAAGATTCCTATCTGGCTCCAGAGATCCTTGTCTTAACCACCACACTGTGCCACTTGAAAGCCAGAAGAGGAGAGAGAGAGAGAGAGAGAGAGAGAGAGAGAGAGAGAGAAGCAAGCAAGAAAATGGATGGTGCGGAAAACACAGAGTCACAGATTAAAGGCTTGCCCCAAGTCTCACAGCTGTGAAACCGTCAAGCTGGTCCAATATTCTCGGATTCGCCACCCCAAAAAGATTTACACAGAAAATGAAAGCCAGTTGAAGGGGAGATTCAGTGAATCTTTGGAGTAGTCTTGCTCAACTGCAAATTTTTATTACGTCTTTGTATTCTGAGATGAATGAGCCACAGAAGACCAGGCTTTGTGTGGGTGGGGATGGAACAGCAAAGTCTCCGGCCCTGTCAGAAGCCACTGGACCTCTCCAGAGCCTCGCTGCCAACTGAAAAGCAAGGGGTGTGTCCTAGCCGGTTTGGCTCAGTGAGTAGAGCGTCGGCCTGTAGACTGAAGGGTCCCGGGTTCAATTCTGGCCAAGGGCACATGCCCGGGTGGCGGGCTTGATCCCCAGTGTGGAGTGTGCGGGAGGCAGCTAATCAATGATTCTCTCTCATCATTGATGCTTCTCTCTCTCTCTTCCTCTCCCTTCCTCTCTGAAATCAATACAAAATATATTTAGAAAAAACAAAAAACAACAAGGGATGGATCCTAAACTGGTAGCCCACAGGGTGGTGCTGCATTTGGTTGGCATTTTAAATTTCAATGTATTAGCTGCTAAGTTATAAGGGCCAGGTTTCATATAAAACATCTGGATTTCTGGTTTCTCTTGAGGAAAAAACAACAACAGTGAACGCAGCTGCTACCCCTTTTGCACAGAGCATGCTCACTCCTGGTTGCCACAGACTCCACCACTCCCTATCGTGGTCCTCAACACCGACCCCTGGCCTCCTTATCATTATGGTATCTGAATGGGTCCTGCAGGCATCTGAATAGGCAACCCTTGGAGAAACCTGCCTAAGGTCCCTTCTAGCCCTGGATAAGTTTGTACTGACTGAAATTCAAAACATAGATTGCCCAGCTGGTGTGGCTCAACGGTTGAGCACTGACCCATGAACCAGCAGGTCGCCGGTTCGATTCCTGGTCAGGCCTCATGCCCAGGTTGTGAGCTTGATCCCCCAGTAGGGGACATGCAGGAGGCAGCCAATAGATGTTTCTACCTTTTTATCCTTCTCCTGTCCTCTCTCTCTCAAATCAATCCTATATAATAAAAGGCTAATACACAAATTGACTGAACGGCGGAATGACCAGTCGCTATGACACGCCCTGACCACCGGGGGAGCACCACTCAGCCAGAAGCTGGGCTCACAGCTAGCGAGCACAGTGGCAGTGGTGGGCCGAAGTCAGCAGTCAGACATCCCCCGAGGGCCCCTGGACTGCAAGAGGGTGCAGGCCAGGCTGAGGGACCCTCCCCGCCCCGCCCCAGTGCACGAATCTCATGCACTGGGCCTCTAGTAAAAACATATTAGAAAACAAAACAACACATACACTATCAGTATAAGTGATAAGTTCACAGAAAAGGATTATGGGAAGGCAGAGTGATAAATAACAAAACGGTAGTGCACTTTACTTATTGATATTTACAATAATGTTTGTTTACAACTTAACTCATCCCACAAACTACTTGAGATCGCTTCCATAACACACTGAAGAGCTATGTGATACGGAAAGAACTGTGGCGGTCTGCTGACTGCTTCCCCAAAAGACATCTCTCCTCCTTCCTTGCAACAAAAACCTGGAGCATGTGCCTTGTTGGGAAATAAACACTTCAGACCCCAGCCTCCCCTGCAGTAGGTGGGTCCTGAGTCCTTGGGACTACATTCTGGCCATGTCTGGAGGGGTTGGTCTGCTTTCTGGGGAGGATCCTTAAAAGGCAGGGAGTTAACTCTTTGGCTCTTTTCCTTCCCTGGATCCCTGGGATGCAGACAACATGGCCGCAACCCAGCCGTCATCTGGGGCCACGACGTGGCCTCACGGTCACTCTCAGAGCCACATTAAGAGGACAGCAGAGTCGAAAGAAAGCAGCTTAGGGTCCCTGCTGATTTAAGGGAGCCATCATATCAGACCTAGACTGCCTACCTTAAGATTTCTTTTATGTGAGAGAATAAACTCTTGCAGGTGTAAGCCACTGTTATTTCCAGATTCCTTTAGTCTGCAATTTCTAATGACACAGGAGGAAATACTATCCACCCAAATCGTTATGGATGCTACAGTTCCTGGGTTATTAGATAGTAGGCAATTTTTCTTTCTGTTTTTTCTTTTCCAAAATTCCTAATGATTACAAATACTTTTGTTATTAGAAAAAAAGAACTTTAAAATAGCAACTAGCAAAACCCGAGAAGAAATGAAGAAACTCTGGCCCTAGCTGGTTTGGCTCAGTGGGTAGAACGTTGGCCCATGGGCTGAAGGGTCACGGGTTTGATTCCAAAGGCATGTACCTCGGTTGCAGGTTTGATCTACGGCCCTGGTCAAGCCAAGTGCGGGAGGCAACCAGTTGAGTGTGTCTCTCACATCGATGTTTCTCTCTCTCTCTGTCTCTCCTCCTCCCTTCCACTCTCTCTAAAAATCAGTGGAAAAAATATCCTTGGGCGAGGATTAACAACAACAACAAAAAGAAACGCTGAACAAGGGAAATAACTATGCCATCCTACACGATCACCTATGTCAGCGGTTCTCAACCTGTGGGTCGCGACCCCTTTGGCGGTCGAACGACCCTTTCACAGGGGTCGCCTAAGACCATCCTGCATATCAGATATTTACATGACGATTCATCACAGTAACAACATGACAGTGATGAAGTAGCCACGAAAATAATGTTATGGTTGGGTCACAACATGAGGAACTGTATTTAAAGGGCCAGAAGTTTGGGAACCACTGACCTATGTGCTGAAACCCAGAAAGCGTTTGAGGTTTCTGACTGCCAGGGGAAGGAGCAAACCCATTTAGACCCAGTTCTCCAAAATGGGAAAAGAGCTAACATATGTATTGTGTTCTTACCCCAGAAAGCATGACAGACACTCAGGGGGAGCAGGGCTTTTCAGGCACGGAATTATATATATAAAAAAAAAATCCGTGGGACTTGACAAAAGAGGACCTTGAGTGAAGTGATAGGCAGTGTCCTCCTACAACCTTTTTAAATAGCAAATGCAATAGAGAATTAATTTACTCAGCCCTTGAAAAATGACAAGGGTTTAAAATTGAATTCAATTCAGCGAAGGCAATCCTAAGAAAGGTTTGTAATGACTATGGTCCAAATATGCAGCCTTGATTCAGGGCTCGAACCTGAAGAGAAGGGCAGTTCTACCACAGTTACCAGGGTCACCGCCCTTGAACTTCAGTGGGCTTAAGGACCTACTATACGCCTAGCACTATGCTAAGCAATGTATGGGACTGTAATGAAGTAGAATTCTCATCTCAACGGGGGAGAAAAGAAGTTTCTGTTAAGGCTACATATACTTTAGAAACGTGGGGACAGGAATAATTAGTCCAGGAAATAATTAACCATAGAAGGACTTACAGAGCAGGTAGATCTAAAACTGGGCCTTAGGATTTAGAAGTATGTTTAAGTGTGAGAATGTGTATTAAGCCAATAAGTAGCTGGAATTTAAGAACAGAACTCTTGAAATTAATTTAAACTTATCTTGCCGCATTTTATTTTATGTTGTTCTTTCTTTCCAAGATCAACCTGCCACTGCATATTAATATTCTGAATTTGTTCCAGACATAACAAACTTAGCTTCCATGGCACTATTTTGTGTGCCCCTGGCCCCTTTCCAAGCAGGTGAAATCCAGTTAAAATACACATCAGGCAGCGGATAGGGAAGTCACCCAGCATGGCTGGAGGGCCGGGAATGCTGAGGACGGAAAGGAAGCCTTGCCCCAGCCCCCTGCCCCCGTGCACTTGCCTGATCAGTCCTTCTTCAGACCATCAGCCGCACACCTCCCTGGCTCCCACCCCAGTCACTTTTACGAATGGAATTTATTTATTTATTCATTTTTAAATCCTCACCTGAGGATATTTTTCCATTGATTTTTTAGGGAGCGTGGAAGAGAGAGGGAAAGACAGAGAGAAACATCGACGTGAGAGAAACACATCAATTGGTTGCCTCCTGCAGGAGCCACAAAGGGCCCGGGTCAGGGAGGAGCCTGCAACCAAGTATGTGCCCTTGACTGGAATCAAACCTTTTGGTCTGCAGGCCGACGCTCTATCCACTGAACCACACCGGCCAGGGCTGTGAGCGGAATTTAGATGCTGGAAGTCACAGTTAAAATTCCATTTGTAGCCTCTACATTAACAAAGAAACCCAAGGTGCTGCCAAGCACCAGGGCCCGGGCCAGGGAGTAGCCTGCAACCAAGTATGTGCCCTTGACTGGAATCAAACCTTTTGGTCTGCAGGCCGACGCTCTATCCACTGAACCACACCGGCCAGGGCTGTGAGCGGAATTTAGATGCTGGAAGTCACAGTTAAAATTCCATTTGTAGCCTCTACATTAACAAAGAAACCCAAGGTGCTGCCAAGCACCAACGGGAAAAGAGCTCTCAGTGTGGCCCTCGGGCTCTGAGACCTGCGGGACTGGCATTCCCACCAGGGCGGGCCTGGGCTCCTCTCTCTTGGCCAAGAGTGACATTTTATGATGGAGGCGCAGACGCAGGGAGAGACAGGACCACTGGGCGGGTGGGTGCAGGCTCTCCTCCAGGGGTTCTGAGGCCTGGGTCTCACTGCCTGCTCTGCCCGTTCCACGCCGGTGACCTTGACCAAGCCACTTAACCTTTCTGGGCCCTAAAGACCTCATCTGTAAAACGAGAGGGTTACATGAGAAGCAGATAATACCAAAGCCCTCTTGCAGCTCAAAATTTCTGAGATTCTAGGGATAGAATTGCAGTCCTTGGCTAAAGAGCACGGGACCAACTCGCGGAGCTCGGAGCCGGGTAACAGAAGACAGCGCTGCCCGCCACTGGGGACCACTGCACCACACAGTCCACAAGAGCTGCAGCCCTCAGGGCCTTTCTTCCCTCAGATGAGTTCCACAGTCATCATTTTCAGCTGTGCCACTGAGGCCAATAATTCCGTCATGTTCCTTCTATCTGCCTGGGCCTTGGAACAATAATGTTCCCTGACAACCCAAAACTGGCTGTGAAGACAGATAAATCTGAGCAGGGACTTTAAGCACCAAAAACTCACTGCCTAGTGTAGTGGGGTAAATAGTGTCCCCCTGCCCGGCCGGCGTGGCTCAGTGGTTGAGCACTGACCTATGAACCAGGAGGTCACGGTTTGAGTCCCAGTCAGGGCACATACCCGGGTTGTGGGCTCGATCCTCAGTGTGGGGCGTGCAGGAGGCAGCTGATCGATGTTTCTCTCTCATCATTGATGTTTCTAACTCTCTATCTCTCTCCCTTCCTCTCTGTAAAAAATCAATAAAATATATTTAAAAAAATATATCCTATATAATCAAGAGCTAATATGGTAATTAGACCAGACGGTGGAACGACCTTCCGGAACGACCAGTGGATGGGGGGTGGGGCCTCGAGGCAACTGGGGCTGCGAAGGCCTCCCTTGCATGAATTGTGTGCATCAGGCCTCTAGCATTAAAAAAACAAAAAGGGTCCCCCTAAAATTCATGCCCACGTAGAACCTGTGAATATGACCTTATTTGAAAAGAGACTCATTGAAGATGTAGGCAAGCTACGATGGTCATGCTTAGAGGGGCCCTAACCCGTGACTGGCGTCCTCACACGAAGAGGGGAATTTGGACATAGACGCAGACAGGCAGAGGGGAAGGGAGATGGGAGCAGTGATTGGGGTGATGCGTCTCTAAGCCCAGGAACCACCAGACGGTAGGAGAGGCCGCAACAGACTTAGGCCCTGGAGAGGGACGGACCTGCCGACCCCGATCCGACTTCCAGACCCAGTCCTGTGGGAGGACAGGCCCAGATGACCTCCCGTGACTCAGCAGTTCCGCACCCCGGCCTGCAGGGGCTGCAGAAAAGCGTCATATCCTCTCAAAGGGTCCCTTGTTCCCCAGCGAGCTCCAACCAAGAGACCATAATCAGCTAACGAGGCAAGCGCTCCCAAGCTGCTTGTTAGCACAATACAAACCGTCTTCTGTGCACTGCCTTGGTGTCTTTGCCTCTGCGATTGAGCTAAGCGCCCAAATATTAGCTATACCATCACCACTGCCGGGCTCTCCTCCGTGTTGCCTTAGTAAACTCCCCATTCCGACAGATAGAAATTACTGCAAAAGACACTCCTTCCTCCCACAGAGACCTCACGAACAGTGGAATAGCTACTGATGAGCTGCTCCGGCTCCTCCAGCAAGTTTTACATTAGTCCCAGGACACACTCTGGATTCTTGTAACACGGAACCATGATGGACTTGATAAATCCCCGAGTAATAAGTGTCCATTGTCAAGTTCCACGCACAGTGTCAAGGTGTGTCCTCGTGCCTGTGCTAACCGGGGTCCTGGCACAGTCCCGACAGCCCCCCGTCTCCTGCCGAGGGCCCCTGCTTTCCCACGGAGCTCACTTCCAGTAGCTCTTCCTCGCCCAGGGACTCCTTCCCCAGGGAGGCGCGTGTCCTGGGAGGGACCAGCCACCCAGGAAGATGATTGCATCAGAAATGAGGTAAATGCTTCTCCATAATTGGGAGGGACCGCATTTCCCCAGAACTGATTTACCTGTGGAAGTTGGGAGAGCGTTGGTGGATGATGCCGTGGCTTATACACAAAGAGGACAGACACCCCCCCACACACAAAAAAGGGGTGTCAATATCACTGGGGGCTGTTTGTAAAACTACACTCCCTTTCTGACATTTCACCCCACTCCCCGTGGGTACCGAAGTATCAGCTTCATGCTGAGCTCTGCTGGGGCTATGAAAAAAGCATAATGCAGGCCCTGGCTGGTGTGGCTCAATGGATAGACCATTAGCCTGTGGATTGTGGGGTCCTGGGTTCGATTCCGGTCAAGGGCACATGCCTGGGTTGCAGGCTCTATCCCTACTGGGGGGTGTGCAGGAGGCAGCCAATCCATGATTCTCTCTCATCATTGATGTTTTTCTCTCTCTCTCCCCATCTCCTTTCTTCTCTGAAATCAACAAAAAAAAATATTGTTTTTTACAAAGCATAATGCAGGGCACTCAGAAAATAATTAGAAAACAGAGCAAATCTATGCGTAATTATGAAATCCTGAAGTACCACCTATAAATACTAGAGGGATTCAAACCAAGGGGACAGAAAGGAGAAGGAGGTGGCCTCAGAGAGCTGGGGAGCCATAGGAGGACATGGACCAGAAGAAAGGGGGGGTAAGGGGGTGAGCACAGACTGGGCTGGGCTCAGAGGCTGAGGTGAGGCTGGGAATGCGGGGCAGTCAGACGGCAGATGGGACAGGTTTGGGAGCAGAGGGAGTGAGTCACTGCGAACGAAGCTTCGGGGCTTTACTTACAAAGGAATTCCAGAGGTCAGCCGGCAAGATGGCACTACATGTGTGTCGCACACGTGCTGGGCTGGCAACCTGAGGGGCTAACGTGTGGCGGTGGGTGGGAGCGGGTGCAACTGATCCATGGGACGCTAGACATGAAGCTTCGGGGCTTTACTTACAAAGCAATTCCAGAGGTCACCCGGCACTACATGTGTGTTGCACACGTGCTGGGCTGGCAACCTGAAGGGCTAACGTGTGGCGGTGGGTGCGAGCGGGTGCAACTGATCCATGGGGCGCTAGACAAGCACCGTCATTCACCATCTGAACATCACTGCAAGCCCTCCACGGCTTCCAGACGGTTCTGTTCAACCTGCGGAACTACACGGGGACCTTCATTGGGAGCCCATCCCCTCCAGGCCCTGACAATCACACCAGCTCCCACCTTCGCGTTTTGCAAAGACCCTCTCATATTCAGAGGATCTGAGAGTCTCATCTCCACATGACCGTGGCGGGTCACAGCCCTTTCATCTCTGTTGGGGTTCTGTCTATGCCCGCCTAATCCAATCCTCAGGTGTAAATTCTTTGGTTGTTGTCGATCCTCATCTGAGGATATTTTTCCATTGATTTTTAGAGAGAGTGGATGGGAGAGGAGAGGGAGAGGCAGAGAGAAACATTGATGTGAGAGACACACATTGATTGGTTGCCTCCTGCATGTGCCCTGACCAGGGCCCCGGCCGGGGAGGAGCCTGCAACCAAGGTACGTGCCCT
>NW_006285487.1:431249-438522 GCF_000327345.1 Myotis davidii
AGAGACGGGAATCACCCACTGATTGTTGGCGTTCAGATAAACCCAGAAATAGCACTGGATGACTCCTGCTTTCTGCTACTCACTCCAACACATCCAATGCAACAAAACTGTCCATGTTGTCCATTCTGTCTGTTGGGGACAGAATCCCCAACAGAGATGAAAGGGCTGTGACCCGCCACGGTCATGTGGAGATGAGACTCAGATCCTCTGGATATGAGAGGGTCTTTGCAAAACGCGAAGGTGGGAGCTGGTGTGATTGTCAGGGCCTGGAGGGGATGGGCTCCCACATGAAGGTCCCCGTGTAGTTCCGCACGTTGAACAGAACCGTCTGGAAGCCGTGGAGGGCTTGCAGTGATGTTCAGATGGGAGACGGGAATCACCGACTGATTGTTGGCGTTCAGATAAACCCGGAAATACCACTGGACGACTCATGTTTTCTGCTACTCACTCCAACACATCCAATGCAACAAAACTGTCCATGGTATTTTCCATCCGACACGAACTTATAAGATCCAGAAAATATTTTTAAAATTTCAATATATTTTTTATTGATTTCAGAGAGGAAGGGAGAGAGCGAAAGAGATATAGAAACATCAATGATGAGAGAGAATCATTGAGCGGCTGCCTCCTGCACACCACACGCTGGGAATCGAGCCCGCAACCTGGGCATGTGCCCTGATTGGGAATCGAACCTTGACCTGCTGGTTCATAGGTCAATGCTCAACCACTGAGCCATGCCAGCCAGGCCAGAAAATATAAATTTAGTTAGAACTAATCCTAGGTTAACCTAGACTGAGATGTACGTATCACTATAAAATAGGAATCCTTGCCCTAACTGGTTTGGCTAGAGCGTGTGCCTGCGGACTGAAGGGTCCCAGGTTCGATTCCGGTCAAGGGCATGTACCTTGGTTGCGGGCACATCCCCAGTAGCGGGTGTGCAGGAGGCAGCTGATCGATGTTTCTCTCTCATTGATGTTTCTAACTCTCTATCCCTCTCCCTTCCTCTCTATAAAAAATCAATAAAAAAATATATATTTTTTTAAAAATAGGAATCCTTTTCAACATCCAAGGAAAACAGAGAAATTCTTTCTCAAATATCTGCGGTATCTGAAACAGGTCTGTGGATACAGGGCAGGGCAGTTGGCGTTACAAAGATTTCTGCTTGACGGAGATGCTTCCTGTGGGTGTGCAGGGATGCTGGGGTCGCGAGGCCGCTCACAACAGGGTGGGTACATTCCCAGGCTTGGGAAAAGGTCAGGTCTGGCCCGAAGCCCAGCTCTACCATTTTACTGGTTGTGGGACTGTGGGCAAGTTTACCGTCTTTGCACCTCAGTTCCCTTACCTGTTACATGGGAATAGTAAGTGTCCTATTATGATAAAAATTAAACACACAGACACAACGCTAACTAGGCAGTGGTGTGCTCACCAGAGAAGACAAAGGTGGGGTCTGCTTTATTCAACAAGGCCGAGGACTGGGTCTACAGCCAAAGTCTGGGTCTTCAAGGCCCTCAGTCCAGCCCGGCCCTGCCTGTGAGCACATGCACCCCCGTCTCATTCCAGAATGAGCTTCCCGATCGGCACCCAGAGAGAATATTAAATCTATGAACCACACGTAAGGATTCTCTGGCTGATGCTAACAAGTCACTATATTTTCTTTAAAAAATATATATTTGTATTGATTTCAGAGAGAGGAAGGGAGAGAAAGAGATAGAAACATCAATGATGAGAAAGAATCACCAATGGGCCGCCCCCTGTATGTCCCCCACCAGGGATCAAGCCCGCAACCCAGGCATGTACCGGGACCATGAATCTAACTGTGACCGCCTGGTTCATAGGTCGATGCTCAACCACTGAGCCACACAGGCAGGGCACAAGTCACTCTATCTTGAAAATGACAGAGCAGAACTAGACGATGATAAACATTCTTATTTGTATATCTCCACATTTATCAAATGCTTGTGATTTTAAGATATGACCTCAGTTATCCTCCAACGTGTCACAACATGCACTGGTGTTGACAGTTGAGACCAATTACAGAATTTACTGTTTACAAAGAACATCTTCAGACACTACCTCATTTGCTCCTCACCGCAGTTCTCTGAGTTATTATTCATGCAAAAGAGGAAATTGAGGCCCCAGAACCCTCTCCGTGCCAGGCCCTGGGTAAGGCTCTAGGCCAGTGGTTCTCAACCTTCTGGCCCTTTAAATACAGTTCCTCATGTTGTGACCCCACCACAAAATTATTTTCGTGGTTACTTCATCACTGTCATGTTGCTACTGTGATGAATCGTCATGTAAATATCTGACATGCAGGATGGTCTTAGGCGACCCCTGTGAAAGGGTCGTTCGACCGCCAAAGGGGTCGCGACCCACAGGTTGAGAACCACTGCTCTAGGAAGACAGAGAAGTGAGGCACCTGTCTGTCTTAAAGGCCCCGCAGAGAGCTGGGTGGATCCCGACCACTTTAGTCCCATTGACTCAATCGCAATACGTTCTGTGTGGAAGGCTGCTCTCTATTCTGGCACAGTGACCTTCCCTCATTTCGGGTGTTAAAATATATTTTCTCAAATGATGGGAACAATGGGAGAGAGGATTGTTTTTTTCCTTATTTGAAAAAATTAGAATTTGGCAAGTCTATATTGGACTTCCTGCTTGTTATTTACTGTTCTCCCTGACATGACTAAGTAACCAGCACATAGAGGCGTATATATTAGAGGAACGGAAAAGAAATGGGGAAATTTTTATAAGCTTCTCTCTCTTTTATACCCCAGAGAGACTGGACAGAGTGTCCCTCCCCT
The DNA here is from genome assembly GCF_000327345.1 of Myotis davidii. Lineage (NCBI taxonomy): Eukaryota > Metazoa > Chordata > Mammalia > Chiroptera > Vespertilionidae > Myotis > Myotis davidii. Next base: position 434,048 of record NW_006285487.1, read on the forward strand.
CATATTACATAACACGGTATCTGTGGTACAACTGACTGATAATGTGCACACCCAGCAATGAGCAAAGACCAGAAAGTCCCGACCCTAGATTAGATTGGCCGACTAATATCTTGAAGATTCAATTCGATTTCAAGGTGACTCAATTAGACTCAGAGGTAAAGAAAAGCAGATTAAGGCACTTTACAGGAATGAGAGAAACACAACAGAGGCAAGATTCTGGGAGCCACAGAAACCATTACGACCATGTTGGGCCCTGGCTGGTGTGGCTCAGTGGACAGAGCATCAGCCTGTGGACTGAAGGGTCCCAGGTTCAATTCCGCTCAAGGGCCTATGCCCAGGTTGTGGGCTCGATCCCAGTGGGGTTGGGGGGGGGCGTGCAGGAGGAGGCCAATCAATGATTCTCTCTCATCATTGATGTGTTTCTCTCTCTCCCTCTCCCTCTTTGAAATCAATAATAATAAAAATGTAAAAAAAGACCATGTTGACATCAGTATGGTCATGTAAACACTAAGTGCAGTCACGGGAAATTCAAATATGGAGAACTGAAACTCTCTTCTCTGATGCCTGAGGACAAGGGCACCCGGAACCAGCCTGGGTGCAGGACACAGGAGGAGACAGAGAGAGGTGCTGACATGTTTGCAGGAAGGTCGGAGCCTTCTCTAAAGGCCAGGGAACGCACAGCAAGCTTTCCCTGGCGATTCCAGCACAGAAGGCAAGAGGAAGGGCCCAGGGCCCTCAATCTCCAACGTTTCCCACTAAGCCCTCCACCTCCCCTGGCCCCTTCCCAGGCTCAGAGCTGCAGAACGCAGAGAAGAAAAGTATTTGCCCTCCAATCTCCATAAAATGCGATACGATATCTCCATGCAAAGCTGCTGCCCAAATAAGACTGGTTCTTAGCATCATTAGAAACAAAAAAACAGGTATTTAAAACAGACAGCCTTCATAAAAGGTGACGCAGAAGCTCTTTGCATACTGCCAGGCATATTAAGTGACAAGAAGCAGGGTTCCCCATAGCATGCTACCACTTGTATAAAAGGGAAGGGGCATTCATCATGAATCTACTAGCAGATGTATAAAACATCCTGGCTGTGCCTGGAACACCTCTGAAGGATGAAAAAAATCAGTAACACTGCTGCCTCTCAGGAACAAAACTAGTTGGCAGATGCCCTGGCTGGTTTGGCTCAGTGGATAGAGCCTTGTGGCCTGCGGACTGAAGGGTCCTGGGTTCGACAAGGGCACATGCCCAGGTTGCGGGCTCGATCCCCAGTGTGGGGCGTGCAGGAGGCAGCCGATCAATGACTCTCTCTCATCACTGATGTTTCTCTTTCTCTCTCTCTCTCTCCCCTCCTCTCCCTTCCTCTCTGAAATCAATAAAAATATATATTAAAAAAAATTTTTTTTAAAGAAAACGAAGTATCTTTTTTAAAAAAACTAGGTAGCAGAATGGGGTGGACAGAGACATATTTAGCATCCAGCCTTTTGTGCTTTTCGAATATTTCCTTTCATCACATAAATGTATTCCCTATTTGAAAAATTATTTTTAATTAAAAACATTAAAACGTTTTTAATGTACAAGTAAAATAATCTTCATGCAGCAAACCAAACACACTTGTTAATCCGGACAGCTGTGTCGCCGGCACACACCAGATGCTCAGTTTGCGGAACTTAATGGACCTTCACATACAGAGAACAAAAGAGAATCAGAAACCAGGCAAACGCAACGGTCTCAGTGTTCCAATTCTCTCCTAAGCTCTTTGCCTAGATGCTACTTTACTATAAAAGATCGGAGAATGGCCCGGCCGGCGTGGCTCAATGGTTGAGCATCGACCTATGAACCAGGAGGACAAGGTTCGATTCCCGGTCAGGACACATGCCCGGGTTGCGGGCTCCATCCCCACTGTGGGGTGAGCAGGAGGCAGCCGATCAATGATTCTGTCTTGTCATTGATGTTTCTCTCTCTCTCTCTCTCTCTCTCTCTCTCTCTCTCTCTTCCTCTCCTTTCCTCTCTAAAACCAATAAAAATATATTAATAAAAAAAGATCGGAGAATGGGTCCTTGTGTAACTGCGTCACCCAACTGGGTCCAGGGCACAGGCTTCAAAGGCAACAGCAGGTCTGGCCGCCCGTCCACACCAGGCATTTTATAAACAGAAAATGTTTATTATAGAAACATGATGCCCTGGAACCAGGACAACAAAAATAAGCGTGCAGATATGAAAGTGATCCCGCACGGCGATAAGACCCGGAATGTTGCAAGTAGTAGGTCAGAGCAGAGTTCTGCCACATGGTGTGTCATTACAGTGGAAGTCTGTCTCTTTGCTATGGTTTTTCAAAGAGTCAGGTTTTAGGCAAAAAATAAAACAGACTCTGACCCTGTCTTCCATGGGACCAAAGAAATGTTATGTGCTCTGGACAAGGGCGGTGGGGAACCTCTATACTCCTTGTGGGCTCTGCCGGAGATTACCAGGAGGAAGGCGTGAGTAAAGAATGAAAGAATAACTCTAGCTGGTTTGGTTTAGTGGATAGAGTGTTGGCCCGTGGACTGAAGGGTCCCGGGTTCAATTCCGGTCAAGGGCAGTACCTTGGTTCAGGTTTCCCGCCTTGGCTGGGGTATGTGCAGGACGCAACCAATCGATGTGTCTCTCTCACATCAATGTTTCTCCCTCTCCCTTCCGCTCTTTCTAAAAATCAATGGGAAAATACAAAAGGATTTTGTTCATCCTTGGGTGAGGATGAACAAAAAAACAAAACAACTAACAAACAAACAAAAGAATAACAGTAAATGAGAAGCCCTTTCACCAGGACCTTATGAGAAAAGAGAGCCAGAGAGAGAGAGAAAGGGGCCCATTATTAACACACAAACAATGGAACTAAAGCAATTCTTCTAAGATGGCGAGCTCTGGAATGTCCCAAACGAAAAAACAAACCTCAGAAACAACTCTTTAGAAGGTGCCAACTCATGAACAGTGACCATCTTTGGCTTATTCTAGAACACTCGTCAACACAGAGAAGGGAAAACCAAAGGTGACCAGATTCCTGCAAGAAATAAAGGTGACAGGCAGGTCCTACATAAAAAGGAATTAAATTAGCTGCCAAACATGCCCTGGCTGGTTTGGCTCAGTAAATAGTGTCAGCCTGCGAACTGAAGAGTCCCGGGTTCGAATCCTGCCCGGGTTTCAGGCTGGATCCCCAGTGGGGGTAGGGGGTGGGATGTAGGAGGCACCCGATCAATGATTCTCTCTCATCATTGATGTTTCTATCCCTCTCTTCCTTTCCCTTCCTCTCTGAAATCTATAAAAATCTATTTTTTTTTAATTAGCTGGCAAACAGAGTAGGTATCTATCAAAACTGCAAAGGTGATAAAGGAAATGAAGGTGAGAATAAAAAGGAAAGAGAGACAACTTCCCCAAGTAAAACGAGAGGAAAGGATTGTTGTTCCATGGTACTTGCCATCTGGTTTATTTCAAGCTCAAGGAAAGAACAGGAAAAACACAGAAAAACCAGTGAACAAGCTAGCTTAGCAGCACGGACCAGTCACACACTTGTGTGTCTGCCGGGCAAGGCAGGCGCTGCCGCTGCTCGAATGACTAAGTAACTGGCTTAAATGCATCTGACACACGATCCCTGAACTTCCGAAAAGCACTTAATACAGTGGCTCATGAAATCTTAATCTAAAAATGTTCATACATTTATAATCGAGCTGCATCACACTGACAACTGGGAAGGAGGGCCGAGCAGAGGGAAGAGATATTTGGAAGAATGTGTGGAAATTGGTATCATCGGAGACTAGCACTGGGAGGGATTTCCCCACCTTTTTAAAAAGAATAAAACAGATTTGGAGTCCAAAAAAGAGTGTAAATTACAAGGAAAAAAACTAACAGAGAAAAATGACTGCCCTAATTTAATGAAAGACAGGCAAATAAGCAAGATGCAGTGTGACTTGGAAAACCTCACAGATGCTACAATAAAACCTGGAATATGTTTAATGAACTGCAGGGGAGAAGGCAGGGAGAGAAATAAACTCCTGACTGAAAATAATGGGTGTAGACACGAAGAAAACTGTATGAAAGGGCAACAGAACATTGTATTCAGCAAATCTAGAATGGTTATTATGTGCCAGGCACTATACTAAGTGCTTCAGATATAGTAACTCATGTACCACTCAAAAAACCCTTTTAATTTAAGTACCATTATTATTCCTGTTTTATAGATGAGCAAACAGAGGCCTGGAGAGGTTAGGTAACTTGCCCAAAGTTATGGCTAGAAAGAAGCAAGGCTAGGATTCAGGACCAGGCACTATGACACCAAAATCTGTGGTCCTAACCTCTCTGGACTCACCTAGCATTTAAACACCAAGAGTGAGATAAATAGGCTGGGAGTGAAACACAAGTCATGAACTTGACGGATCCAGAGTCAACACAGCACCCTTTACCCATGGCTCTGGGATGACCAGCGACCTCCCCGGGCCTCAGTTTA
>NW_006285487.1:438707-439650 GCF_000327345.1 Myotis davidii
CATTATGTCATCTCATATGACAGAGGGCAGTCAACCGATACTTCATGGTTTCTCTTTTGGACTCTACTTAATGTGGTTTTAACAAAATGGCCCTCAAAAAGCTCTGGCCGCAGGTCACCTTAACTCTGTCCAACCTACAGTCTCCCCAGGTCCTTCTCATGAGCCGGATCAAATCCTGCTAATGGAATGTAGGTGAAACTGACACGCTGAATGAGAGGAATGGGAAGATGAAGAGAGGCAGTCCACAGTTCACATTAGATGACTAAATAAGCCTTGTATTTTTGGTCTAGTCTATTCTCTTTGCTAACTAACATCCACTCTTGCGAGTTGAGACCTCAAAATTCATTATGGGTGAATGCAACATCCCCTCCCCAACTACCCCAGAAGTCCCCTTCCCAGGCTGGCGTCAAAGTCATCCGGAGCCCGCCTGCGAGTGGAGAAAGGCTTTACAGGTGGGTCACGCAGTCCTCCCGGGGAGTCCTGTCTAAGCATCCCTGACAGGTGGCTGTAACCTGACCTCTGCCCGGACCCTTCCAAGGTCGGGGCGCCGGCGGCCTCCCCTGGCAGGCAGCCACCTGCCCCTGCTGGACAGCTCTCCTTGTGGGAAAGCCCACAAAGCGCCTAGGACAGTGCTCGGAGCCGAGGCGAGCTCCATCAGTGCGTCTCCAAGTGGCTCAAAAGCTGCCTTCCGACAACTTGAACCTAGGTGTACCCCTAAAACGCAGAAGCCCCTCGAATACCCGTGGCTACAATCAGGCCCCTTGGCCCTCTCCTTCCAGGTGCGGATCCTGGACCCCCGTCGCCAAGCCCGAGCCGGCATACCCACCCTCCCCGGAGGTCCCAAGAGTGCGCACCGATGGAGCGATGGCCGGCAGGGAGGCTCCAGTCCGGGGAGTCCCCAACCTCGGTAGCGGGGCAGGGGGGACAAAGGGCTTTCAGGAGC
>NW_006285487.1:439835-442608 GCF_000327345.1 Myotis davidii
TCGCTCGGCCCTGGCTTTACCTGTGCGTGGTTGACTACAGCGGCCCAGCTCGCCCCCAGTCCGGTTCCTGGCAGCTCCGCGGCGCTCATGGAACAGCAGCCGGAACCCCTGGCCAGTGCAGCTCCCGCGGCTACCGGGCCCGCCCCAGCAACTGCCGCCACGCCCCTGACGACCGATGCTCCCACGCCCCCAACCACGGAAACCCGCGGTTCATTGGGCGGCTCAGCTGTCGCTCTACAAGCCCCGCGCGCTCATTGCCCCCAAGAGACAGCCCATTGGTCGACGGAGCTGCTCCTCAGCGTAAAGGCGGGGACCTTAAGGAAAACAATTGGCTACTTTTGACGTCTTTGGCCCGTGGGCCAAGCCCTGATTGGGTAAGGCCAGCCCGGAGGGGGCGGGAAGAGGGAGGAGGGCTAAAACACGGGTCGCGTTTGATGTTGCTGGGGGCGGGTGCAGAGAGGGAGGCAACTGTGATCTCCAGCTGGTTAGGGAGGATTGTGAAGGGTCCGGTGTCATCAAGGGTTGGGAGGGGAGGAGGGAGACCATCTGGTAGCTCAGCTGCGGGAGCTGATGGCTCCAGGCCGAACGACTGACTCACCTGTAGCCCAGGACACAGGGGGTGGAATAGGGGGGCCGGCCAGGGGAGAGAGGAGGGAGGAAAGTGAGTGACCAAAAGCCGCAAGGAGAGGGAAGGATGTGGGGGCAGCCGCCTCAGCCCCTTCCTGCTAGGGAAGCTAGGCAACTGATTAGGTCCCGCTGTCCTCGCAGCCCTTAAGACCACCCTCGACCCTCGCTGAGTCGGAGGCTGCCAGAAAGAATGTAGGCTTTGGAGTCGAACCTGGAATTGAGCCGCTGTTGCACAGCCTTGAGCTAGTCCCTTTAACCTCTGTGCACGCACCCTGATTTCATCTGGCAACCGGGAGTAGCAATAGCAGTGAATGAGATGAAATAACGCAGAGGTAAACAATAACGTGCCTGGCTCCGCAGACATTCCGTCCACACTGGTTCCCCACCCACGCACCCCCAGAGGTCTAGGGAACTCGGCCCAGTGCTAAAATTCTATGAGCTTGAAAACAGCTTCTACAATGGCGTGTGCTTTACCAAGAATAGAACACTTGACTGACTTGAAATGCAACTCCGGACAGCACCACCCTACCAGGGGACAATAGGGCTGGAAAAGATGGGAGGAGCCATTTAGCCAGAGAAGGGAAGTGGTGTTTGTAGCAATGTTAATTTTCCCCCAACATAGTTTAGAATTATGACAAGGATAAATGGGGCTTCCTATATCCTGTTCACCCATCCAAGGGTCCCATGGCTCAGGTTTCAATAACCCTTAGAAGGCCGATCAGCCCTGGACCAGGACTCACTGCATAAACATCTATCAGCCAGGGACTTCTGAAGCCATTCCCATTCTAAAGGTGTGAAAGTCCCGAACAGAAACAGTCTCTCAGGCCTGAATTTAGCCCCAGACCCCCTAGGTCTGCCTTTGAGAGAGCCCACAGCCATGGTGTTCCAGGATGAAAGTTGAGAGAGAATCCTTTGCCATTGCTCTACTTTCCATCCAGTTGTCATGTTTACCTAAAAAAAGTTCACCTAGGCATTTATTTATTCCATCTTGGGAAGGAAAAATCCAGGCCTTCATAGCAAAGGATTTTAGTGAGGGACCCCTCCAGTTCTGACTCTGTGTTAAAGCAATTTGGGGTTCCAGAAAAGAGCCTTAGATCTGTTTGCCAGTTGGATGTGTGTGTGTGTGTGTGTGTGTGTGTGTGTGTGTGCACGCGCGCCCGCGCACGCTTGGTTCTGCTCCACTGTTTTCTAGTTCTGTGTCTTTAAATAGTTCTGCTTGGTGGCCATACATATGTCTGCACATGTGCTGGGGAAACAGGCCTGGACCAATCCAGGGTTGCCTCTGCTTCTGTTGGCAAGAGGAGACTGAGATGTCTTGTTTGGTCGTGAAAGGATTGAAGTGGGCTCCTGAGATCTGGGAAGATTTCTCCAGCTTGATTCAAAGCCACAGAAAGCAGCTGTGAGGAGTAAACCCCAGATGGACTTACCATGGTGCAGACTGATTTCCCCCCCCAGGTCAGGAACACAGGTTCAGCCAACATTTCCAGAAAGGGACGGGTCCACCCAGTTCAGGAATTCTAAACCACGATCGCGTCACAGAGGCTGCAAAAGAAGCACGGAATGAGCCCAGGCCGAGGGGGGAGGAGGAAAGGACACACGCATCTTCTCCATTGCAGCCCTGGCTGGCTTCAGTAACGACCCACTACCCCCTGCAACACTTAGAACTGCTTTCTTCTTTGCCCATGGGGTCTATTTCCTCCCCTCTGCTTTGGCTCCTGCCATGTTCTGTTGAATCGTATTATTTCATTCCGTAAAGTTTTTCCTTGGGAGGCCATTTAAGAGACAGAACGGACTCCCTTTTGCCTTCAAGTTTGTGCGGCTCGGCCTGGGATGACTAGGAGTTAGGATGAGGCTGTGAAGTGCTCTCTGAAAACATGTGAGTGCCCTGTTATAAAGACAACAAGGGGATTGACTAAAGTGGAACTGGCTCTCCACTCCCCTGGGGCCTCTCAGCAGGATTCCCCAGCCCTTTGGAAAGTCCTCGAGTTCCCAGGAGGCAGCAGGCAGCAGTGGCCACAGCAGGTGGTGTGCACTGTTTATTCTCTTTATGCAAAACCAGTGATTGCTTTTTCTGTATCCTTAAGGGATGGTTGAGAGCAACCAGCTCTGGCGCCTCTGCTGTTGGGCTAGAATCCTGCCTCCGCTC
>NW_006285487.1:443366-451260 GCF_000327345.1 Myotis davidii
CCAGCTCTGGCGCCTCTGCTGTTGGGCTAGAATCCTGCCTCCTCTCTTCCCACCTTTGTGACTTTGGGCAAGTACTTACCTCTCTGTGCCCCACTTTCCTCTGTAAAATTCGGATGATGGGGTGCTGTGAGGAGCAAATGAGTTCAAGTGCCTCAAACAGAGCCTGGCACACACTTAGTTCTTAGTAAGTCTTTGCCTAGCTATTCCAGAAGCCCACTTAAGACCCTTTCTCTAAGGCACTAACTCATTTTCTAAAGTTTTCATATAGACTTTCTTTTAAAAATAGTTTTAGCAGAACCGGTTTGGCTCAGTGGATAGAGCGTCGGCCTGCGGACTGAAGGGTCCCAGGTTCAATTCCAGTCAAGGGCAGGTAAGCCAGGGCTGGGGAGGAGCCTGCAACCGAGGTACATGCCCTTGACCAGAATTGAACCCGGGACCCTTCAGTCCACAGGCCGATGCTCTATCCACTGAGCCAAATCGGCTAGGGCAGATATTTTTTTTTAACCAGCAACATCTACCACCCGGACAGAGAAACTTTTCCTTCAGAATATCCTCAGCAAAAGAGAGTTCCCAGGACTAAGTTAAGATTTTTGAGCCTGGACCGCATCAACTTACTCACTGTGAGGGAACTGGGAAAGGACGTGGCTGAGAGAACAGTACTAGAAGCTGCAGCCTGGATGTTCATGAAATTCCCTTGAAGGCCAGGATGGCACAGGCGCTGAGAAGTCCGGAATTGTCACTTGACTGCCACAGCCAGTGCTGCCTGTGTGTGACTAGGCAGTGAGTCCAGAATGCCCGATGCCAGGCCTCCAGGCCAGTCCTATTGATGATGGAGATAAAGTTTGGAAGTGTTAAGTCCCAGCATGCAATGGTTCTGTGATGTCTTTAGTTATTGGAAAAGCTTCCTGCTGGCTATTCCAAAACAGTGACGAATAATGCCCTTGGCTATGATCTGCGTTGCTTCCTTAAACCTATGGGTGAAGTTGTCTATGATAAAGTCATAGGGTGCTTTCATGCCCAGGACAGTCTTGGTTATGCTTATTGCCTCGGCAAATTTTTAGTAGTGCCCCCTTTTCATTCTCAAATAGTCTCAGAGTTTGGATGACAAAATATGTGGAATACTTATACTTACACACATAGGATCCAGCACTGAAAATGCTCCTATCTCTCTCTCTCTCTCTCTCTCTCTCTCTCTCTCTCTCTCTCACACACACACACACACACACACACACACACACGGTGAAAAGCTGTTCCAGCCTTAGAATCAGATACATGCGTGCTGTCGGGCTGGTGGCTGGCTAGAGATGCCTTCTTAGTCACCACGCATTCCCCTTCCTGACGTCATCCTTAATTACAGTAATAAAAGTTGAGTTCCTCGTGCTGTTCATGCAAAAGGAGTCAATAAAACTTGCGCATTAAGTAAGGGCATCACATACCTTTTCCTGCATAATTTCATGTTACTGAGCTTTTATTTGATTTTATTAATATTTTTATTGATTTCAGAGAGGAAGGGAGGAGAGAGAGATGGAAACATCAATGATGAGAGAGAATCATTGATCAGCTGCCTCCTGCATGCCCCCAACCGGGGATCGAGCCCACAACCCAGGCATGTTCCCTTGACTGGAATCAAACCCAGGACCCTTCAGTCCGCAGGCTGACGCTCTATCCACTGAGCCAAACCAGCAAGGGCCTGAGCTATTATTTTAAAACTGTTTATGTCGTACCAGAGATCCCTGTATTGTTTTACCATATATTTGAATTAATTATTAACAAGAGTAAATATATTTACTGCACCAGACATATAATACTAGAGAAGTAAACAGAGTCATAAAGCAAAGTCCCATTCCTATTCTAGCACAGGACAAAGAGGACATACTGTGAGAGATAACTAAGAGAACTGAACAGTGAGCGATTGAGAGTAATCAGTGTTATGAAGAATTACTCAGAGGAGGGAATAACGTTTTCTGATTACGATTCTCGGGGCTGGAATTGGGGTGGGGCTGGCATGGCCGTCCAGGTGGTAGGACCCCAGGAAAGGAGGCTCCAAGTGGAAGAACACAAGCTGGTGTATTCAGAGTAGAGTCCAAGGGCAGACTCAGTAGGAGAGACGATGGAAAGGCAGCCAGGGCAGTGACAGCGGCCAGTTAATGCTCCCTAAGTCAATGGCTTCCTCTTACCTACTTGGCTATCCTAGCACAGTGCACAGCAGGCTCCGGGCATCCTCAACTCCAGAATTTTTGACCCTATCTCTTTACTACCTTCTTGTTACGGTCACGTGCTGCTTAATGACGTGTTCTGAGGAATAGGTCATTTAGGCAATGTCGCCCTTGTGCGAACATCACAGAGTGCACATACACAGACCTAGACGGTACCGCCTACTGCATACCTAGGCTCTATGATACAGCCTGTTGCTCGCAGGCTACAAGCTGATACGGCCTATGACTGTACTGAATACTGGAGCTTGCAAGACTGGAAGTTGCTATGGGTGAGTCAGTGAGTGAGTGGTGAGCGAATACGAAGGCACAGGACATTAGTGCACACAATTGTAGACTTTATAAACACTGCATGCTGAGGCCACACTAAATTTAGTTTAAATTGAAATTAAAACAAACAAACAAAAAACAACCACGAGATTAAATCAAGCTGAAGAGAAAATGATGCAATCAAGAGACGCAGTAAACACGGGATGCCTGAGGCTGCTGCTGGCATGACACAGCATATGGTTTGAGATGTGTGATCAGAAAAAAATAAACCCAGTTTCAAAAGAAAGGCATTCCATGTTCTATCAAGAAGCAGCCATTGTGATTATTGAAAGAGACGTGACATAGTCAAATGAGCAAGATTAAAAAATAAATAAATTGGCCCTAGCCGGTTTGGCTCAGTGGATAGAGCGTCGGCCTGCGAACTGAAAGGTCCCAGGTTCGATTCCGGTCAAGGGCATATGCCTGGGTTGTGGGCTCGATCTCCAGTGGGGGGACTTGCAGGAGGCAGCTGGTCAATGATTCTCTCTCATCATGGATGTTTCTATCTATCTCTCCCTCGTCCTTCTTCTCTGAAATCAATAAAAATATATATAATAAAATAAATAATAAATTGTTCTCCAACAAAAGTGACTCATTCGGTAAGCAGGAGAAGCCAACAAGGTGAGATGGGCCAGCTCTAGATCTCTTTTTTTTGTTGTTGTTAATATATTTTATTGATTTTTTACAGAGAGGAAGGGAGAGAGATAGAGAGCCAGAAACATCGATGAGAGAGAAACATCGATCAGCTGCCTCCTGCACACTCCCTACTGGGGATGTGCCTGCAACCAAGGTACATGCCCCTGACCAGAATCAAACCTGGGACCTTTCAGTCCGCAGGCCGAAGCTCTATCCACTGAGCCAAACCGGTTTCGGCTAGATCTCTTCTTTGACATATTCCTGCCCCTTTTACAATAGAACATCCTCTGAAACTACGCCTCCTTTCTTCTCGCCTGTCTTAGAACCACCACCCCTAGTCCATTCCTAAATGTCTTTTTTAAAACTCAATTCAGTGACCTCCTCCAGACTTACCCCTAGTGCACGTCATGCCCAAATACCCAAACAACCTTCATATCCTGGAACAAACAGCACCGGGGCCCTCAACACCCTTCTTCACTTGCTGTGCTCTTTCTTGGACCTAGCACGGCCTCAGGACTCCATCTGTCCTTTCAGCCCCAGGGTCCAAAAGGCTCCTCTCTTTCCATCTGTGGCTGTATCCTCCAGAATTTATTTTTTTTATATATATTTTTATTGATTTTTTACAGAGAGGAAGGTAGAGGGATAGAGAGTTAGAAACATTGATGAGAGAGAAACATTGATCAGCCGCCTCCTGCACATCCCCCACTGGGGATGTGCCCGCAACCCAGGTACATGCCCTTGACCAGAATCGAACCTGGGACCCTTCAGTCCGCAGGCCGACGCTCTATCCACTGAGCCAAACCGGTTTCGGCCAGAATTTATTTTTAACAGATTTTTTTATTGATTTCAGAGAGGAAGGCACAGGGAGAGATACAAATATCAATGATGGGAGAGAATCATTGATTGGCTGCCTCCTGCACACTTCCTATTGGGGATCAAGACCGAAACCCAGGCGTGTGCCCTTGACTGGAACCGGGACCTTTCAGTCCGTAGGCTGACGCTCTATCCACTGAGCCACATCAGGGAGGGCCAGAATTCATGTCTTAAAATGTCCTCCAGCTTTGGTAGTCTCTGTGAGCCTGGACTTTACTCGCTCTGCCTGACCCAGCTCCTCTGTCTGGGGGTACTGTTCCCTAACCTCGAGCTCAGTTGCTACCCTAACTGGTGTAGCTTTGGCCTTATAACCAAGTGGCCTTAGAACTGAATCTTGCACTGTTGGTATGTACAACCTGCCATTGGCAGTATGAAAGAAGGTCCTCACCCTAGCCGGTTTGGCTCAGTAGATACAGCGTCAACTGCGTACTGTGGGGTCCCAGGTTCGATTCCAGCCAGGGGCACATGCCCGGGTTGCAGGCTCCATCCACAGTGTGGGGCATGCAGGAGGCAGCCAATCAATGATTCTCTCTCATCATTGATGTTTCTATCTCTCTCTCCATCTCCCTTCTTCTCTGAAATCAATAAAAATACATTTTTTAAAAAAGAAAAGCCCTAACCAGTTTGGCTCAGTGGACAGAGCATTGGCCTGTGGACTGAAAAGTCCCAGGTTCCAGTCAAGGGCATGTGCCTTGGTGTGGGCACAACCCCAGTAGGGGGTGTGCAGGAGGCAGCTGATCAATGTTTCTCTCTTATCGATGTTTCTAACTTTCTATATTGCTCTTCCTCTCTGTAAAAAAAAATCAATAAAATATATACATATATTTTTAAAAAAACAGTGACTTCTTGGTTCCTGGGTGGACTCTCAACTGCTGAGTCACACCAGCCAGGCAAAGCTGTCCTTTTTTTAAAAAAAGAAAAGAAAAAAAGAAGGTCCTGAAAAGGCTCATAGTCTTTGAGACTCTGACCTTATAATTCCATTTCCAGGACTATATCCTAAGGACACAGTCTGAGCCAGCGGTCGCCAACTGGTGGTCCGAGGACCACTGGTGGTCCGTGAGGTCCGAAAGGTTGGTGACCACTAGTCTAAGCTGATAGACGGGTATTTATACAGAGATAGGAATCACATAACTTAAATTAGCAAGCAACAGAAGCAGCCTAGATGCCCAAGAGCAGAGGCTTCACCAGCCGAATTATGGTATATGCATATTACAGGCAGTAATTCAGCCATTATGTTTGTGAAGTTATTATTAATGCCATAGAGAAACACTGCTGATCACAATTGTGCATCTGGTGCCCTAGTCTGAACTGCTAAGTTTCCAGGTACATATCCATGAGAACTTAATTTGTGTTTTGTTGATGTTATATGAGAGGTTCTGGTCCATGTCAGGGTGGGGTAGCGAGCAGATCAGCCTTCAGGTTTTTGAGGTCCGTGTTCTCTTGATGGAGCTCTAACGTAGAGGAAATGACTGAACAAATCCTTCATTTGGAGGAGCTGGTGCTGAAAAACAGGTTCTCAGAGATGAGAAGGAGGGATAAGGGCTGGAATTCAATGAGAGGTGTTGCTTGAGCCCAGGTTCCTCTTTGAATGGGAAAAGCTGTGCAAACGCCTGAAAGAATTGAGAACCAACAGTCTAAGGCACTGGGCGCCTGAGAGGGGCCCCAAGCTCACGGAGGAAGGTGTGTGTCTTTGAGGGCCGGCTGGCCTGGGCAGGGGACAGTGGAGTGAGATTTTCCTGCAGCCGTGGACCAGCGGCCCCTGTGGGTGGGAGGAGGCACTGCAGCTCTGCAATAGGAGACCAGTCCCCCACTTCCCACTGAGAGCGGAGTCTTGTGGACTTGCTTTGTAGCAGATTCCTCTGGGAGGGCAGCCTGCCCTCCTACCTGACTTCTGAGGACCCGCCACTGCCCCCTCACTGCTCACCATCTCTGGACTGGCATCCGCAACTATTTTGCCATCTTGCATATTGCAGACTAGCCAGCCACAATTCTCAAGCCCAGTGGTCGGCAAACTCATTAGTCAACAGAGCCAAATATCAACAGTACAACGATTGAAATTTCTTTTGAGAGCCAAATTTTTTAAACTGAAACTATACAGGTAGGTACATTGTTATTCGCTTAATTAGGGTCCTCCTAAGCTGGCCTTGGCTAAAAACGTCCTAAATCTGATGGAGGTACGTTTGCTGAGGTCAACCCCTTTCAACTCTCCCATCCACACTCGTCTTGTATACTTGTTTCTCTATCTCCTTCCGTTCATCCTCTCTGTATGTCCAAACCATCTCAAATACTGTTCTCCATCCTCGACACTACATCTTTCACTCCACAACGTTCCCTAAAATTAACTTAATAAACTTTCCTTAAAGTTTTAAGTCAACTTCGCACTGTACATGTGCGCCCGCACGTGGTATTTTGTGGAAGAGCCACACTCAAGGGGCCAAAGAGCCGCACGTGGCTCGCGAGCCGCGGTTTGCCGATCACTGTTCAAGCCCATCCCAACATTAAAGTACAATTATCCAGCTCTGCCCAGCTGGCGTGGCTCAGTGGTTGAGCGTTGACCTATGAACCAGAAGGTCTCGGTTTGATTCCTGGCCAGGGCATACGTCTGGCTTGCAGGCTCTATCCCCAGTAGCAGGGGTGGGAGATAGGGGAGAGGGGTGGCAGGGTGCTGCAGAAAGCAGCCGATCAGTGATTCTTTCTCATCACTGATGTTTCTATCTCCCTCCCCCTTCCTCTCTGAAATCAATAAAAATATTTTTTTAAATAATGTGGAAGGTTGTTTTTTTAAAAAATTGTTCAACTCTTACACTTGGAGGGTTTATACCCCTTTAACTGTAACCAAACTGTTGTCTGCCCAGTTTGGTGACAAGAGAGCCCAGGCTTCCTTCCCAAGCTGTGAGTTCTGACCATCTGACCAACCATGGAAAGTGATCATATTTGTGGGTCAGGGAATTAGAACAGGAAGTAGTCTGTAGGGGGTCCTCCCAGGGACAAATAATGGCTTGTTTGGGGCTCCTCCAGGTTTGGGGGTGCCAGGTGGTCAGACTGTTCCAGAGAGCTCTAGCAACAATGCACATCTTATTGAGGTTGCTGGTGGGTACCTGATTTGCATAAGGATGAAGCTGAGAGGAAGGCATTACCTGAGATGAAGACTTTAACTGGCCTCTTCCTGATGCCCTGAGCCTGAGGAGGGGTGACCTGGTGTAGCCGAGAAGGGAGCCTCTCCCACCCCCCCGAACATGGAAGGGGAGCATGATGGGAGGTGCTGGACAGGAGAGAAAATTTCCATTTGGCTTTTCCATCTCCTTGCCATGTCCCCAGAGCACAGCAACTTGGCAGCTAGCCGAGTGCCCGATCCCTCGTCTTTCTTCATGAATTTTTCATTTCAGGCAAAGAGCCCTTATCTCTCACCGGGGCCGCTTCAGGAGCCTGATTTCCCATCAACTGGAGACTGGGCAGATGAAGAGCCGCATTAAGGCAGGAATTATCTGTCCCCTGAGAGAGGAAGGGCACTGTGTTCTCTTGAAAGGATAGCTCCCATCCCCACCCCACATTACTGTAGACCTCTAATGGTCAGATGCACGTCGGGCTGCTGTTTTTATTGAGATATTGTTGAGGGCTCAGAGAGAAAGACTTTAGCAGCAGCCACTGTGACCTTGCCTGCAGGTGAGGTCTTTATGGTGTCAATCACTGGATATCAGGTGGGTCGACAGCAGAAAAGACGGCCTAGTCCTGGGAGTCTTAGTCCTGGGGTCCCTGGTGGTCAGGGAAAGGGCTGTGAGCTGCAGGGAATAGGCTAGACCTGGCGAGCTGGAGTTTTAACTCCTGGTACCCTGAGTCTATTTTTTTTTTTTTTTTTTTTTTTT
>NW_006285487.1:451277-464415 GCF_000327345.1 Myotis davidii
CAGCCTTTACTGCTATCTTGTTGGGGAGTCCAGACGGGGGTTTAGAGTTGAGCTGTACAGCAGCCATCAAGGGCCATTGTTGAAGAGGGAGCAGTGCCACCCTGAGGCCAGAGTGGGAATGGCAGCAGGAAGCATTGACTCCAAGGGGCCTGCCTCTGAGCACCGGATGCAGCCGACCGCCCCGTCTCTGCCTCCACGGCCACAGCTACATGAGTTTCTACTTTTTCTTTTCTCCCTGTGTGCGTGTCTGCGTTCAAATTCCCCCTTTTCATAAGAACACCTGCCTTGCCCTAGCCGGTTTGGCTCAGTGGATAGAGCGTCGGCCTGCGGACTGAAGGGTCCCAGGTTCGATTCCGGTCAAGGGCATGTACCTTGGTTGCGGGCACATCCCCAGTAGGAGGTGTGCAGGAGGCAGCTGATCGGTGTTTCTCTCTCATCGATGTTTCTAACTCTCTATCCCTCTCCCTTCCTCTCTGTAAAAAAATCAATAAAATATATTTTAAAAAAAATAAGAACACCTTCCATACTGGATTAGGGACTCGAAGGCATTTATATCAAACAATTGCTTGGCCCACTGTGAAATTCTAAAACCAGCTTGCCTGCTGATCTAATAGCAATGTAGTCATCTTTTACCTCCTGCAAGCTAACTACCCCTTTCATATGTAATTATAAACATATGTCAGCTGATAGCTTTGTTATTAAATACAATTAAAACTAGCCTTGTGGTCCAGCCGGTGTGACTCAGTGGTTGAGCACTGACCCATGAACCCAGAGCTCACTGGTTAGATTCCCGGTCAGGGCACATGCCCAGACTGCGGGCTCAATCCCCAGCAGGGGGCGTGCTGGAGGCAGCTGAGGATGTATCTCTCTCATTGATGTTTCTACCTCTCCATCCCTATTCTTTCCTCTGTCTCTAAAATCAATAAAAACATATGAAAAAAATTATTAAACTAGACTCAAGTTCAATCCCCTTCTAAACCATACCAAACCCCACACAAAAAGACCTTGGGCCCTGGCTGGTTTGCCTCAGTGGATAGAGCATCAGCCTGTGGACTGAAGGGTCCTGGGTTCGATTCCAGTCAAGGGCACATGCCTGGGCTGCAGGCTTGATCCCCAGTGGGGGGCATGCAGGAGGCAGTCAATCAATGATTCTCTCTCATCATTGATGTTTCTATCTCTCTCCCTCTCCCTTCCTCTCTGAAATCAATAAAAATATATTAAAAAAAAGAAAAGACCGTGGCCTTTGACAGGCCCAGCTCCCCAGAAAGGAGTTATGCCACAGAGCTCCAGTCTCTCTGAACCCTGATCTAGGGAAGAGCTCTGAGTAACGGGGCTGAGTAACGTTGTGGGGTAAACCCATTTCCACCCACTGACCTAAGAACCGAGCCTCCATGTACGGTATTGTTCCCATGGGCAAATGCATTCCAGATTCCAAAGGACTGATTTGCACATGAACTTTCCCTCGGGAGGTTAGGGGCTGCCGGAATGTGCTCTCTTGCAGCTCAGTCTTCCCATAGCTTCCCACGAGTCTGGTCCCCTGGCTCCCTCCTCGCCTCCCACCTCCCTTGGACACACACTCAGCCCTCACTTGGTACCTCTCCTGGGACGCCTCAGCCACGTCTCCGGCCCTCCCTTCAACCCCTGGATCTTGGGGCCCAGGCAGCTGTGGGCAAGGGTCAACCTCTTATAGGACCTTAAGACCCTGGAGGGTAAGCTGTTTTCTTCATTTTTATAACCTTTTAGGAGGAGTACAGGCATTTTAATGAAGCGCTTACTAAGGGCCAAGCTCTGACGCGTGGTTTCTGGCATTCTTTCTTTAAAAAAACAAAATTCTATTGCTTTCAGAGAAGAAGGTGGGGGTGGAAGGAGAGAGAGAAACATCAATGATGAGAGAGAATCATTGATCAGCTACCTCCTGCACACCCCCTACTGAGCCCACAACTCACGCATGTGTCCTGACCGGAAATTGAACTGTGACCTCCTGGTTCATAGGTCGATGCTCAACCACTGAGCCACAGCAGCCAAGCTCTGGCATGCTTTCTTTTACTTACCGCCCAGCGCCTAGCTAGGACCTGGCACATGGGAAGTGGTCAGTAAGGTAATTCTAGAATGGACTGAAAATCCCCTGCTATGACATCTTCATGCAGCTTCCCTTTCCTCACTCTTCTCCTGGACCCTGGGGTGCACTCCCCCAAGCTCACTGACCCATGGATGTCCCTCATGCTGCCCTTGCCGCCCTCGGGGCTGCACCCCCTGGGGAACTGTCATCTGGCGCCTGCTCACTCTTCTCCACCTCCTACGCCAGCAGATGGAACCCAGTGAGATGGCTGGGACGGGACCAGGTTGGGTCCCCAGCACTCACAGTGTGAGAAGGTGCCCTGGGTGGAAACCTGTCTGCAAACTCAGATGCACATGAGGTTTAACTCTGCTTTTCAAAAGTCAGTTACTCTGCTAACCTGGGGGCACTTAACCCCGGTTTCCAAGGAGATGGGCTGCTTACTCCCCTACCCCACCCCATGGTTGCTCCTCAGTCCCCAAATCCTAGATGTGTCAAGCCATCCTGCTGGATAAATGTCTACTTGGTTACTGCCCTAAGGTCCATAATCCAGGCCCCCAGAACCTAGGCCCAGAAACTCTGTAAATTTCATCTAAACTAGCCCCCGATCTGGGCACACTCTCCTGCCATTCTCCCCTCGGGTCAGGTGTGTGGCTTTGGGGTCTTCAGGGAGCCAGGCCAGGTCTGCACTGCTCCTGGGACCCCTGACTCCTCCCTCCTACCACCTTCACTTTCTCCAAGACATTTTGTCGCCTCCAGTGAATGTCTGAGGGAAGCTGGTCAGCTCACACCTGTTTCCCCAGCTTCTCACTCCTGATATTACCCCACCAACACCTGAAACCTGAGCTGTCACTCCTGGCTTCTGCCACACAGAATGTCCCAATCAATGAGAGGAAGAAGCAAGAGAAAGACTTAAAATTTTGGCCTGGCTGGCATGGCTCAGTAGGTGAGTGTCGACCTATGAATCAGGAGGTCATGGTTTGATTCCCCATGAGGGGAAAAGGCCTGGGTTGCAGGCTCGATCCCCAGTAGGGCGTGTATAGGGGGGCAGCGGATCAAGGATTCTTTCTCATCATTGATGTTTCTATCTCTCTCTCTCTCTCTCCTTTCCCCTCTGAAATTAATAAAAATATATTATTTTTTTAAAAGAAAAAAATATCTCTTGCAGCCCATCCTCCCACTACTGTGGATGCCCCCAGGTGGATGCCCAGCCCTCATGTTCCAAACTAACACCACACACTAGTTCACAATGGTTTTCCCGGGAGCACTCACGGTTTTGAGGTTTGGTTCTCAGATCCAAGCTTCTACGGTTTCTCCAGAGTTGGTTATGTAGGTAGGAGCTGTAGCCCACATTAGATGCCATCTTCTGGGGAAATGAGAAGTGCTTCCAACCCCACTTCGTTCCTGAGTCTCTATAAAACAATAAAGGGTAGATTAGATCAGGGGCATACACTCACAGGCCGACACTAATGAATGAAGCTGGCTAATGGTGAGGCAATAGGGAACGGTGGGGTCTGCGGTGAAGTGGCGTGTTCATGGCCATGCTTTACCTACTGAGGGCAGTGATACCCCCTGGCAGGCAGGAATGTAGACCAATGTCATCATGAAGCCAGAGGGCAGACTTTATGGGAAATGTCCTCATTTATTTAAAACTAGAGGCCCGGTGCATGAAATTCGTGCATGGGGGAGGGCGGCCTCAGCCCAGCCTGCACCATCTCCAATCCAGGACCCCTTGGGGGATGCTCAACCATGGGCAGTCGGACATGCTTCTCACAATCTAGGACCGCTCGCCTGCCTGCCTGCCTAATCGCTCCTAACCACTTGCCTGCCGGCCTGGTCGCCTTCTAACTGCCCCCCTGCTTGCCTGGTTGCCCCAAACTACCCCCCGCCCCGCTGGCCCGATTGCCCCCAACTGCCCTCCCCTGCCGGCATGACCCCCTTAACTGCTCTCCCCTGCTGACCTGATTGCCCCTAACTGCCTCTGCCTCTGCCCCGCCACCATGGAAGGTCTCCCAGTCTAATTAGCATATTGCTCTTTTATTAGTATAGATGATGTCTGAGGACTGGACTCAAGTGGAAGTCACTGGTTTTTTAATTCCTAGAGGGATTAGAGTGTAGCATATTCCTCCCAAGTAACCTGCCGGGGCAAGAACATTCTCAAAAAGAGAAATGAGGCCTGTCTGGCACAATCTGTTCTTAAACCCACACTGGAGCCTTGCCCAGGTCACCAGCCTGGAACTCTTAGAATCAGCTTGTTCTTCTTAGAAGATCAGATCAACATTTGCCCATTTCTAGTCAGGTGGTGCCTCACTCATTCTTAAAAATCCCTAAGATTAAAAACACTGATGAAGCCTTGAAACCAAGCCAAAGCCGCCCTTGTTGATTTTAGAGGATGTTTTTAGAGAGAGAAGGGAAGGAAGGAGGGAGGGAGGGAGGAAGGGCGGGAGGGGCAGAGGGAGGGACATCAATTTGTTGTCCCATTTATTTACGCACTAGAGGCCCAGTGCATGAAATTCGTGCACTGGAAGGGTCCCTAGCGGCTGCTGGCCAGGTACTCCCCGCTTCCCCCAGCCGGCCCCGCCCCCTGGTGGAACTCCCGGTGAACTCCTGGTCAAGGGGACAGTTTGCATACTTCGCTTTTATTATATAGGATTCTTTGGTTGTTTCTTGTATGCACCCTGACCGGGGACTAAATTCTGGTATATTGGGACAATGTTCTAAACCAACTGAGCTACCTGGCCAGGGCAAGGTCTTATTTTTATTTTGTTCTTTTAAATAAGCCTCACCTCATTCTATGCTTTATTTTCCCCACACACACACTCTCTTTAAAAAAAAAAAAAAGTGTATTTCTTAACAGAAAGGAAGGGAGTGGGAAAGAGAGATAGAAACATTGATGCTCAGAGAGAATCACCAATCAGCTGCCTCCTGCACACCCCACACTGGGGATCAAGTCTGCAACTCGGGCATGTGCCCTGACCGGGAATTGAACCGTGACCTCCTGGTTCATAGGTCGACGCTCAACCACTGAGCCATGCTGACCAGGCTCCCCGCATTCTCTCTTTTTTTAAAAAAAAAAATATTTTTATTGGTTTCAGAGAGGAAGGAAGAGGGAGAGAGAGAGAGAAATATCCATGATGAGAGGGAATCATGGATCGGCTGCCTCTTACAAGTACCCCACTGGGGAATCACTGGGGATCAAGCCCACAACCCGGGCATGTGCCCTTGACTGGAATCAAACCTGGGACCTTTCGGTTCACAGGCTGACGCTCTATCCACTGAGCCAAACCAGCTAGGGCCCCACACTCTCTTTTTATGGTTCTCTACCATTTTTTAAATGTTTGTCTTGACTCTAACCTTCAGATCAGGTTTTGACCCTTACTTCTTATATATCCTCTTCCTCAACCTACATGAGATCAATATGGGAACCCATCATAGTTGTGTAATCTTAGGCGAACCACCTAAACCCTCTGCACCCCAGTATTCCCTTCTATAATGGGAATGGGGGAGTGAAACCCAGTGGTCACCAAGGTTACTTCTAGAGCTAAGATTTTGGGTTAGTGATCCCTTTGACCATTGGTTAAAACTATGGACCCTGCCTGGCCAGTGTGGCTCAATGGTTGAGCGTCAACCTATGAACCAGGAAGCCATGGTTTGATTCCCGGTCAGGGTACATGCCTGGGTTTCCGGCTCGATCTCCAGTAGGGGGCGTGCAGGAGACAGCCAATCAGTGATTCTCTCTCATCACTGATGTTTCTATCACTTTTTCTCTCTCCCTTCCTCTCTGAAATCAATCAATATATATTTAAAAACAACAACAACTACAAGTATGGACCCTCATTCCAGAAAAGCAATCACGTGACTCATACTGGTTTACCTTGCTTTGTCTACCAAGACCACCATTCCTCTTGATTTGGGGGGATATTTCTCCCCACTCCAACTATTTGGCTCTAGACGGGCTACCAATGAAAGCACCCCACCCCACCCTTCCCAGAAGGGTAAGCACATCAAGTCCTTTTCTGGTTTCTGTCTCTCTTCTTTTGAATGGAACCCAAAGGGAAGATTTCATTTCTTCTTTGGTAGACAGCCAAGTGTAGGTCCAGATCGGCTTGGGGCCCCTTTCCTGTTTGCTGAGAAAGCCCTTCTGTGTGAGCCACGGGAAGAGAAGCCTGAAGATTCCGGGGGGGTGGGAAGGGGCTAGAGTCCTCCTGGTATTTCCGTCCTGGATCCAGCGGTCCCTGAAGCTAGCCCATTCCTACCTTTCTCTCCTTTCAATGAACCAATAAAGGCTTTTTTGTTTGTTTATGTGAGTTTGAGCTAACTAACTGGTATTTACTGTAGAAAGTCCTGGTTAGTATAGGTAAGAACTTACTCTACTTTGCACCATTGACCGTTATATTTTAATAATGTCCCATTCCTCATTCTTATTGTCCTCAGAAGATACTAACTAAGAGTCACAATTTTCTTTTAAGGTAACTTTAAAATGCCTTATGCAAGTTCTTACACAAGTGCTCAACTGGTTTTGATGGACTTGAACAGAATTTTATTTTCTCTTATGTACTCATGTTATCACTGCCCCTCACCCCATAAGACCATATGGTTTTGCCCTGGCTGGTTTGGCTCAGTGGATAGAGCATCAGCCTGTGGATGGAAGGGTCCCAGGTTCGAGTCCAGTCAAGGGCACTGCCCAGGTTGTGGGCTTGATCCCCAGTAGGGGGCATACAGGAGGCAGCTGATCAATGATTCTCTCTCATCATTGATGTATCTATCTCTTTCTCTCTGAAATCAATAAAAATATATTGTTAAAAAAATAACCAGCCCTAACCGGTTTGGCTCAGTGGATAGAGCGTCAGCCTGCGGACTCAGGGGTCCCAGGTTTGATTCCGGTCAAGGGCATGTACCTTGGTTGCCAGCACATCCCCAGTGGGGGGCATGCAGGAAGCAGCTGATTGATGTTTCTCTCTCATGGATGTTTCTAACTCTCTATCCCTCTTCCTTCCTCTCTGTAAAAAAAATGAATAAAATATATTTTTTAAAATAAAGACCATGTTTTTGGAAGACAAAGATACTGTTTTCAACTTTTTAAAAGTTCCTGGAAAGTGCTCTGCACATAGGGACCCACAAAATGCTGGAGACTGTGATAATAGTAATGACCACATCACGAGAGGAGCCTGCTGACCTCACCTACTGTAACATTTTAGACACTGTCAATGCTGGCGCCACCTACGGACCATGAATCACTCGAAGACAAGGTCAGGCGACAAGAGACCCTTCTGCAGACGCCTGAGGCCCAGCCTGGAAGCTAGGAGCATATGTCACTCCCCACAGCACTCCCCCTCCCCCAGGAATTTCAGTCAGCCCTGGCTAAAAAGGAGGAAGCTTCTGGAACTTCCCCAGTGAATGGAGAAATGGGCCATGAGAGCCTAAACACTGACAGTGGTGGTAACAGCCATAGTCTGTTTAAAATATATATATATAGCCGAAACCGGTTTGGCTCAGTGGATAGAGCGTCGGCCTGCGGACTGAAAGGTCCCAGGTTCGATTCCGGTCAAGGGCATGTACCTTGGTTGCGGGCACATCCCCAGTGGGGAGTGTGCAGGAGGCAGCTGGTCGATGTTTCTCTCTCATCGATGTTTCTAACTCTCTATCTCTCTCCTGTCACCCAAAGCATTTTCAAAAAGGGGAATTAAAAAATCAGTAAATTCATGTGCCATGGCAAATGGCAGCTTCTCTCCCCCTACCCCCCAAAAAAACATTTCTTAGAGTTAACAGTCAAGGATAGATGGGATGTTAGCAATCAGTATTTCACATTGATTCCTGTCTTTAAAAAATAAATTTTAAACATACTTTGATTTTTAAAGAGGAAGGGAGAGGCAGAGAGAGACAGAAACATCAATGATTGAGAGAGAATCATTGATCGGCTGCCTCCTGTATACCCCACACTGGGGATCTAGCCCGCAACCCGCGCATGTGCCCTGACCAGGAATCGAACCGTGACCTCCTGGTTCACAGACTGATGCTCAACCACTGAGCCACGTCAGCTGGGCCATAGTCTGTTTTTAACACAAGGGCCAGAGTGGCCTTGCCTGGCTATTGGGTCCCTCTCCTAAGGCCCTGGGAAGCTCCTGAAAATACAGGGACTGCACACACGACATACGACACAAGTACACATGCCAAAAGGACTTTGCAAGCAGACAGATACCATGCTTTGTCTACTTATGTAACTGCCAGTTTTTCAAAAACATTTCCTCAAGCAATGGATATTAAAAGCCCATTTACTGCCTGAGTATTTGGCGATGTGTCATTGGATGTGTGAGGGTGTGATGTGGTCAGGGAGGTGTTTTGACTTACAAAAGGATCCTTCAGATCCCAGAACCAGAGGTGCGGTGGTTGAAGGGAGGCGAGAAAGCAGTGGGTCCAATTAGTCACCAGAGGGCACTGGGGAGCGAGACAGCCAAACTGGGGTGTCACATTTTGCTCACTGCATCCTCACAAAGAAGCCCAAAGGGCCCTAGCTGGTTTGGCTCAGTGGATAGAGTGTCAGCCTGCTGATTGGAGGGTCCCACCCCGGGTTGCAGGCTCAATCCTTGGGGGTTTGAGTGGGGGAGGGAGGGGGATGGTGGGGCGTGCAGGAGGCAGCCAATCAATGATTCTCTCTCATCATTGATATTTCTCTCTCTCTCTCTCTCTCTCCCTTCCTCTCTGAAATCAATAAAAATATATTAAAAGCCAGGCCGGCTAAAGGTGGGGCCATTTATACAGACAGAGACCAAGGAACTTGGCCAGCAGTGATGGAGTGAGAACAAAGCTGTCTTATGCTTTGTGGCATTTCCTGGCTTCCGCTGCCAGGAAAGGCCAGGGAAGTGCCACCTCCGTGGTTAAGCTTCAGCAGCCATGGACCGATGTCTCTTAGCGTCATTAACATGCTAAGGGGGCCTTCTTTGTCCTAACCAGGCCTCCAGCCCCTAAGACAAATCTACGTTCCTTCTGCTCACTCTGGCACTGAGGGCAAGTCCCCCAGACCAAGCAGGGGTGAGGTGATCGTGGAGGAGAGCGAAGGCAGCCACTTCTACCTACAATGGGCTGCTTGTCTCCTCCGCAGGTAACAGCAGGAGCGACCTCAGTTTTTCCAGGTGAGTGGGTGTCCAGGAAGTGCGACGGATTTGCCTCCTGGAGAATGAGTCACTTATGGGGAAAATGGCAAGGAGAACTTCTTCGCCAAAACCATGGAGACTAAAAATATGTCCTTTTACCCAGGAACTAGAAATATGTCCTTTCCCACTGCGTCCCCGATGTTGTCACTGGCAAGATGACTCACTGCAGAAGCCAAGAAAAGGATGCCTGCCCTTTTAAAAGCCTTCTGGGCAAAGAGACCATGGCCCAGGATGGTTAAGACACCAAGGGTGATCCCCGGCACTAGGAAGGGTTAAGGGGACCCCTCCCCCCTTAAATCCTCAACCCCACTCCTCCTACGTCAGCAGAACCTGTTGCCTTCTTGTTAAACGATTAGCTATAGAGCCTCTGCTGGGTCAAGAAGCATTTATTAGGTGCTCCGCACATAACTCATCCTGTGGAAAGAATGTTTCTTTGAGAAAATAAAGGGCCTAGTTAAGCCCAGAATTTCTTTCCCTTCTCCCTCAAACTTTTTCTTTGTATTATTCTTTCTCGTTCATTTTGTTCCTTTCTCTTTCTCTTCTTTTCTTCCTTCCCCACATACCATAAAATTTACCCTTCTAAAGTGTACAACTCAGCAGCTTTTAATATATTCGTAGAGTTGTCCAACCATCACCACTAGTTCCAGAATATTTTCATCAGCACAAAAAGAAACCCTATAGCCATGAGCAGTCACTCTCCACTCCTCCCTCCCTTCAGCTCCTAGGAACTATCATCTCCTTTCTGTCTCTATAGGTTTCTTATTCTGGGCTAGAGGCCCAGTGCACGAAATCAGTGCAATGGGGGTGGAGGGTGGGGGAGAAGTCCCTCAGCCCAGATTGCAAGAGGGTGCAGGCCAGGCCAAGGAACCCCATCAATGCAAGATCGGGGCTGGGGAGGGACATGGGAGGGCTCCAAGGCGTGTCTGGCCTGTCTCACTCAGTCCCCATCGGCCAGACCCCAGCAGCAAGCTAACCTACTGGTCAGAGTGCCTGCCCCCTGGTGGTCAGTGTATGTCATAGCAACTGGTTGACCGGTTGACTGTCTGCCCCCTGGTGGTCAGTGCACATCATAGCAAGCGGCTGAGCATCCTTAGCATATCATTAGCATATTACGCTTTGATTGATTGAACAGACGACTGGACGACAGGACACTTAGCGTATTAGGCTTTTATTACATAGGATATTTCATATAAATGGAATCATATATGTAATATGTGGCTGACTTCTTTAATTTAATAGAAGGTTTTCAAGGCTCATCCACGTTGCAGCATATATTATTTATTCCTTTTTATTGATGCAAATGTTCCATTGTGTGATATTCCACTTTGTTTATTCACTTATCAGCTGATGGACATTTGGGTTGTTTCCATTTTTTGGCCATTATGAATAATGTTATTAACATTCGTGTGCAGGTTTTTGTGTAAACATGTTTTCATTTTTCTAGGTATAGAGTAAGAGTGGATTTACTGGGTCATATGGTAACTCTATGCTTGATCTTTAGAGGAACTTCCAGACTCTTTCCAAAGTGGCTGCACCATTTTATTTATTTATTTTATTTTATTTTTAAATAATTTTATTGATTTTTTTTACAGAGAAGAAGGGAGAGGGATAGAGAGCTAGAAACATCAATGGGAGAGAAACCTCGATCAGGTGCCTCCTGCACACCCCCGACTAGGGATGTGCCCGCAACCAAGGTACATGCCCTTGATAGGAATCGAACCTGGGACCCTTCAGTCCCCAGGCGACGTTCTATTCAGTGAGCCAAACCAGCCAGGGCTATTTATTTATTTTAAAATGTATTTTTATTGATTTCAGAGAGGAAAGGAGAGGGAGAGAGAGATAGAAACATCAATGATGAGAGAGAATCATTGATTGGCTGCCTCCTGCACGCCCCCTACTGGGGATCGAGCCTGCAACCCAGGTATGTGCCCTGACCAGAAATTGAACCGTGACCTCCTAGTTCATAGGTCAACGCTTAACCACTGAGCCATGCCAGCTAGGCTGTTTTTCCTAGTTTGTTTGTTTGTTTTTATTGGTTCCCCCTTTTTTATTGAAGGGGAGACAAAGGCTGTCCTCTGGCATAAATATTATCTGTTGACAAAGGATAAAGACAAAGAGAGAATCTTAAAAGCAGCAAGACTAAAGTGGTTAGTTATCTACAAGGGAGCTCCCATAAGAATGCCAATTGATTTCTTAACTGGTATTGTGCTGAGTGAAATAAGTCAGACATAGAAAAACAAGTGCCATACGATTTCACTTGTATGTGGATCTTAAAACACAAAATAAGCAAGCAGAACAGAAACAGACACATAGATATAGAAAACATTTTGATGGCTGCCAGATGGGAGGAGGTTTTAAGGGGATGGGTGAAGCCCTAGCTGGTTTGGCTCAGTGGATAGAGCATTGGCCTGCAGACTAAAGGATCCCAGGTTTGATTCCAGTCAAGGGCACATGCCTGGGTTGTAGGCTCGATCCCCAGTAGGGGGCGTGCAAGAGGCAGCTGATCAATGATTCTCTTTCAACATTGATGTTTCTATTCTCTCTCTCTCCCTCTACTTTCCTCTCTGAAATCAATAAAAATATTTTTTTTTAAAAGGGGATGGGTGCAAAAGATTAAAGACAAAGAGAGTATCTTAAATGCATCAAGACAACAGCGGTTATTTATCTACAAGGGAGCTTCCATAAGATTGGCAGTTGATTTCTCAACAGAAACTTTTCAGGCCAGAAGGGATTGGCAAGAAATACTCAAAGCGATGAAAAACAAGGACCTACAACCCAGCAAAGCTATCATTTAGAATTGAAGGACAGATAAAGAGCTTCCTAGACAAGAAAAAGATGAAGGAATTCATTACCGCCAAACCAGCATTACAAGAAACGTTAAAGGGTCTTCTTTAAGAAGGATAAACAAATGAATAAAATGGCAATAAATACATATCAATCTTTACTTTAAATGATGAAATCTTGTCATCTGCAACAACATGGATGGACCTAGAGCAAGGGTGGGCAAACTTATTGACTCGAGGGCCACAAAATGATTTCACTTGTATGTGGACTCTAAAAAGCAGAACAGAAACAGACTCATAGATACAGAAAACATTTTGATGGTTGCCAGATGGGAGGAGGGTTAAGACGAAGGGATTAAGAAGTACAAATTGGCAATTATAGAATAGTCACTGGGAGGTGAAGTAGAGCATAGGAAATATAGTCAATAATACTGTAATAACTATATATAGTGTCAGATTTGTCAAGGTGATCACTTAGTAAGTTACATACTATCTAATCATTGGGTTGTACACCTGAAGCTAATATGGTATGCCAACTGTAATTGAAAAATAAAAATTATTTAAAGTAAAAAAATATTATCTGTTGATTGGAATTCACTTCCTCCTTGAAAGCATTCTTCATGAACTCCTCGACTTCCTACTGTTGAGCCACTAATTTACAGATCTGTGGACAAGTGCCATTCTGGGATTTTTCCCCCCGTTGTGTTCCTCACTTATTTTCATTATTTCTTTTTCCTGAATTCCCTTTCCATTTTGAAAGTTTATGTCCTTGAATCCTCCCAAAGGGGCATATGGGAAATCAATGTTCAAAAAAATTTTATTTGATCCTTTGCGTGGGCATACAATTATAGATCAAAACAATATCCACTGGGTACTTGAAAGCCATTGTTTCAATATCTTCTAGAATCCAATATTGCTGATAAGAAGTTTGAGGCTAGTTGGGTGTTTCTTCTTTGGCAGGTGACTTGTTTTTCCTTCTCCAGAAACTTTTAGGACTTTCTTTTTAAAGCAGTGGTTCTCAACCTTCTGGCCCTTTAAATACAGTTCCTCGTGTTGTGACCCAACCATAAAATTATTTTCGTTGCTACTTCATAACTGTAATGTTGCTACTGTTATGAATCGTAATGTAAATATCTGATATGCAGGAT